>NC_092092.1:2646826-2673887 GCF_045679555.1 Salvelinus alpinus
TACACACACACATACACACACACACACACACACACACATACACACACACAAAAGAGAAAGAAAAAAAAAGAGACCTTCTCCCACAAAAGAGACCTTCTCCCACTGGAGAAGGTCTCATCTCACTTAGTTTCTGTCTTCACAGCTGTGTTTAAATTCCATTCACTACTGTGTTTAAATTCCAGTCACTGCTGTGTTTGCATTCCAGTCACTGCTGTGTTTGCATTCCAGTCACTGCTGTGTTTAAAATCCCTTCACTGCTGTGTTTGCGATCCAGTCACTACTGTGTTTAAATTCCAGTCACTACTGTGTTTAAATTCCAGTCACTGCTGTGTTTACATTCCAGTCACTGCTGTGTTTACATTCCAGTCACTGCTGTGTTTAAATTCCAGTCACTGCTGTGTTTAAATTCCAGTCACTGCTGTGTTTAAATTCCAGTCACTGCTGTGTTTGCATTCCAGTCACTGCTGTGTTTAAATTCCAGTCACTGCTGTGTTTAAATTCCAGTCACTGCTGTGTTTAAATTCCAGTCACTGCTGTGTTTAAATTCCAGTCACTGCTGTGTTTGCATTCCAGTCACTGCTGTGTTTAAATTCCAGTCACTGCTGTGTTTAAATTCCAGTCACTGCTGTGTTTGCATTCCAGTCACTGCTGTGTTTAAATTCTCTTCACAGCTGTGTTTAAATTCTCTTCACAGCGGTGTTTAAAATCCCTTCACTGCTGTGTTTAAAATCCCTTCACTGCTGTGTTTGCATTCCAGTCACTGCTGTGTTTAAATTCCAGTCACAGCGGTGTTTAAATTCCAGTCACAGCTGTGTTTAAATTCCAGTCACAGCTGTGTTTAAAATCCCTTCACTGCTGTGTTTGCATTCCAGTCACTGCTGTGTTTAAATTCCAGTCACAGCGGTGTTTAAATTCCAGTCACAGCTGTGTTTAAATTCCAGTCACAGCTGTGTTTAAAATCCCTTCACTGCTGTGTTTAAATTCCGTTCATAGGAGACACATTGCATTCAGAAATCAATGGATGTTAATGATAAAGATGATTATAATATATGAATATATACTGAGTATACAAAACATTAAGAACTCCTGCTCTTTCCATGACATAGACTGACCAGGTAAATCCAGGTGAAAGATATAATCCCTTATTGAGGTCACTTGTTAAATCCACTTCAGTCAGTGTAGATGAAGGGGAGGAGACAGGTTAAAGAAGGATATATAAGCCTTGAGACAATTGAGACATGGATTGTGTGTCTGTGCCGTTCAGAGGGTGAATGGGCAAGACAACATATTTAAGTTCCTTTGAACGGGGTATGTTAGTAGGTGCCAGACGCACCGGTTTGAGTCAAGAACTGCAACGCTGCTGGGTATTTTCACACTCAACAGTTTCCCGTGTGTATCAAGAATGGTCCACCACTCAAAGGACATCCAGACAACTTGACACAACTGTGGGGAAACATTGGAGTCAACATGGACCAACATCCCTGTGGAACGCTTTCAACACCATATAGTCCATGCCTCTGACGAATTGAGGCTGTTCTGAGGACAAAATGAGGAGCAACTCAATATTAGGAAGGTGTTCCTAAAGTTTTGTACTGAGTGTATGCCATTTACGTACGGGTGCTACCGGGAATCAATCCCATTGTTATTGGTGTTGCAAGCACCATGTTCTACTAACTGAACTACAGAGGACCATGTTCTACTAACTGAACTACAGAGGACCATGTTCTACTAACTGAACTACAGAGGACCATGTTCTACTAACTATAGAGGACCATGTTCTACTAACTGAACTACAGAGGACCATGTTCTACTAACTATAGAGAACCATGTTCTACTAACTGAACTACAGAGGACCATGTTCTACTAACTGAACTACAGAGGACCATGTTCTACTAACTGAACTACAGAGGACCATGTTCTACTAACTACAGAGAACCATGTTCTACTAACTGAACTACAGAGGACCATGTTCTACTAACTGAACTACAGAGGACCATGTTCTACTAACTGAACTACAGAGGACCATGTTCTACTAACTGAGCTACAGAGGACTATGTTCTACTAACTGAACTACAGAGGACCATGTTCTACTAACTGAACTACAGAGGACCACGTTCTACTAACTGAACTACAGAGGACCATGTTCTACTAACTGAACTACAGAGAACCATGTTCTACTAACTACAGAGGACCATGTTCTACTAACTGAACTACAGAGGACCATGTTCTACTAACTACAGATAACCATGTTCTACTAACAGAACTACAGAGGACCATGTTCTACTAACTGAGCTACAGAGGACCATGTTCTACTAACTGAACCTCAGAGGACCATGTTCTACAAACTGAACTACAGAGGACCATGTTCTACAAACTGAACTACAGAGGACCATGTTCTACTAACTGAACTACAGAGGACCATGTTCTACTAACTGAACTACAGAGGACCATGTTCTACTAACTACAGATAACCATGTTCTACTAACTGAACCTCAGAGGACCATGTTCTACTAACTGAACTACAGAGGACCATGTTCTACTAACTACAGATAACCATGTTCTACTAACTGAACTACAGAGGACCATGTTCTACTAACTGAGCTACAGAGGACCATGTTCTACTAACTGAACTACAGAGGACCATGTTCTACTAACTGAACTACAGAGGACCATGTTCTACTAACTACAGAGGACCATGTTCTACTAACTGAACTACAGAGGACCATGTTCTACTAACTGAACTACAGAGGACCATGTTCTACTAACTGAACTACAGAGGACCATGTTCTACTAACTGAACTACAGAGGACCATGTTCTACTAACTGAACTACAGAGGACCATGTTCTACTAACTGAACTACAGAGGACCATGTTCTACTAACTGAACTACAGAGGACCATGTTCTACTAACTGAACTACAGAGGACCATGTTCTACTAACTGAACTACAGAGGACCATGTTCTACTAACTACAGAGGACCATGTTCTACTAACTTAACTACAGAGGACCATGTTCTACTAACTGAGCTACAGAGGACCATGTTCTACTAACTGAACTACAGAGGACCATGTTCTACTAACTGAACTACAGAGGACCATGTTCTACTAACTGAACTACAGAGGACCATGTTCTACTAACTGAACTACAGAGGACCATGTTATACTAACTGAACTACAGAGGACCATGTTCTACTAACTGAACTACAGAGGACCATGTTCTACTAACTGACCTACAGAGGACCATGTTCTACTAACTGAACTACAGAGGACCATGTTCTACTAACTGAACTACAGAGAACCATGTTCTACCAACATCTACAGAGGACCATGTTCTACTAACTGAACTACAGAGGACCATGTTCTACTAACTGAGCTACAGAGGACTATGTTCTACTAACTGAACTACAGAGGACCATGTTCTACTAACTGAACTACAGAGGACCATGTTCTACTAACTACAGAGGACCATGTTCTACTAACTACAGAGGACCATGTTCTACTAACTGAACTACAGAGGACCATGTTCTACTAACTACAGATAACCATGTTCTACTAACAGAACTACAGAGGACCATGTTCAACTAACTGAGCTACAGAGGACCATGTTCTACTAACTGAACCTCAGAGGACCATGTTCTACAAACTGAACTACAGAGGACCATGTTCTACAAACTGAACTACAGAGGACCATGTTCTACTAACTGAACTACAGAGGACCATGTTCTACCAACATCTACAGAGAACCATGTTCTACTAACTGAACTACAGAGGACCATGTTCTACTAACTGAACTACAGAGGACCATGTTCTACTAACTGAACTACAGAGGACCATGTTCTACTAACTGAACTACAGAGGACCATGTTCTACTAACTGAACTACAGAGGACCATGTTCTACTAACTGAACTACAGAGGACCATGTTCTACTAACTGACCTACAGAGGACCATGTTCTACTAACTGAACTACAGAGAACCATGTTCTACCAACATCTACAGAGGACCATGTTCTACTAACTGAACTTCAGAGGACCATGTTCTACTAACTGAACTACAGAGGACCATGTTCTACTAACTGAACTACAGAGGACCATGTTCTACTGACTGAACTACAGAGGACCATGTTCTACTGACTGAACTACAGAGGACCATGTTCTACTAAATACAGATAACCATGTTCTACTAACTGAACCTCAGAGGACCATGTTCTACTAACTGAACTACAGAGGACCATGTTCTACTAACTACAGAGGACCATGTTCTACTAACTGAACTACAGAGGACCATGTTCTACTAACTGAGCTACAGAGGACCATGTTCTACTAACTGAACTACAGAGGACCATGTTCTACTAACTACAGATAACCATGTTCTACTAACTGAACTACAGAGGACCATGTTCTACTAACTGAGCTACAGAGGACCATGTTCTACTAACTGAACTACAGAGGACCATGTTCTACTAACTGAACTACAGAGGACCATGTTCTACTAACTGAACTACAGAGGACCATGTTCTACTAACTACAGAGGACCATGTTCTACTGACTGAACTACAGAGGACCATGTGCTACTGACTGAACTACAGAGGACCATGTTCTACTAACTACAGATAACCATGTTCTACTAACTGAACTACAGAGGACCATGTTCTACTAACTGAACTACAGAGGACCATGTTCTACTAACTACAGAGGACCATGTTCTACTAACTGAACTACAGAGGACCATGTTCTACTAACTGAGCTACAGAGGACCATGTTCTACTAACTGAACTACAGAGGACCATGTTCTACTAACTACAGATAACCATGTTCTACTAACTGAACTACAGAGGACCATGTTCTACTAACTGAACCTCAGAGGACCATGTTCTACTAACTGAACTACAGAGGACCATGTTCTACTAACTGAACTACAGAGGACCATGTTCTACTAACTGAACTACAGAGGACCATGTTCTACTAACTGAACTACAGAGGACCATGTTCTACTAACTGAACTACAAAGGACCATGTTCTACTGACTGAACTACAGAGGACCATGTTCTACTAACTGAACTACAGAGGACCATGTTCTACTAACTGAACTACAGAGGACCATGTTCTACTAACTGAACTACAGAGGACCATGTTCTACTAACTGAACTACAAAGGACCATGTTCTACTAACTGAGCTACAGAGGACCATGTTCTACCAACTGAACTACAGAGGACCATGTTCTACTAACTGAACTTCAGAGGACCATGTTCTACTAACTGAACTACAGAGGACCATGTTCTACTAACTGAACTACAGAGGACCATGTTCTACTGACTGAACTACAGAGGACCATGTTCTACTAACTGAACTACAGAGGACCATATTCTACTAACTGAACTACAGAGAACCATGTTCTACTAACTGAACTACAGAGGACCATGTTCTACTAACTGAGCTACAGAGAACCATGTTCTACTAACTGAACTACAGAGGACCACAGGTGTAAGTGTCTCATTATTGATATGTGTTTCTGATTGGCTGTCCATCCCAGGTGAGGGAGGAGCTGAGTCGTAAGGCGGAGCGTCGTACCACCTGGGTGCTGTGGGGGGGCGTGGCCTACATGGCAACCCAGTTCGGGATCCTGGCACGCCTCACTTGGTGGGAGTACTCCTGGGACATCATGGAGCCTGTCACCTACTTCATTACCTACGCCACCGCCATGGCTATGTACTCCTACTACGTACTCACACGCCAGGTAACACACACACACACACACACACACACTGTTACACACACACACACAAACACACACACAAACGCCAGGTATGAGGCTAGGTAAGAGGCTAGGTCAGGTATGAGGCTAGGTCAGGTAAGAGGCTAGGTAAGAGGCTAGTCCGGACAGGTAAGAGGCTAGGTAAGAGGCTAGTCCGGCCAGGTAAGAGGCTAGTCCGGCCAGGTAAGAGGCCAGGTAAGAGGCTAGGTAAGAGGCTAGTCCGGACAGGTAAGAGGCTAGTCTGGCCAGGTAAGAGGCCAGGTAAGTGGCTAGGTAAGAGGCTAGTCCGGACAGGTAAGAGGCTAGTCTGGCCACGTATGAGGCAAGGTTTGAGGCTAGGCAAGAGACTAGGTCAGGTATGAGGCTAGGTAAGAGGCTAGTCCGGCCAGGTAAGAGGCTAGTCCGGCTAGGTAAGAGGCTAGGTAAGAGGCCAGGTAAGTGGCTAGGTAAGAGGCTAGTCCGGACAGGTAAGAGGCTAGTCTGGCCACGTATGAGGCAAGGTTTGAGGCTAGGTAAGAGGCTAGGTCAGGTATGAGGCTAGGTAAGAGGCTAGTCCGGCCAGGTAAGAGGCTAGGTTTGAGGCTAGGCAAGAGGCTAGGTCAGGTATGAGGCTAGGTAAGAGGCTAGTCCGGCCAGGTATGAGGCTAGGTATGAAGCTAGGTAAGAGGCTAGGTATGAGGCTAGGTAAGAGGCTAGGTAAGAGGCTAGTCCGGCCAGGTAAGAGGCTAGGTAAGAGGCTAGGTCAGGTATGATCTAGGTATGAGGCTAGTCCGGCCAGGTAAGAGGCTAGGTAAGAGGCCAGGTAAGAGGCTAGGTAAGAGGCTAGGTATGAGGCTAGGTCAGGTATGATCTAGGTATGAGGCTAGTCCGGCCAGGTAAGAGGCTAGGTAAGAGGCCAGGTAAGAGGCCAGGTAAGAGGCTAGGTATGAGGCTAGGTCAGGTAAGAGGCTAGGTATGAGGCTAGGTAAGAGGCTAGGTCAGGTATGAGGCTAGATATGAGGCTAGGTAAGAGGCTAGGTCAGGTATGAGGCTAGGTATGAGGCTAGGTAAGAGGCTAGTCCGGCCAGGTATGAGGCTAGGTAAGAGGCTAGGTCAGGTAAGAGGCTAGGTAAGAGGCTAGGTAAGAGGCTAGGTCAGGTAAGAGGCTAGGTAAGAGGCTAGGTCAGGTATGAGGTCAGGTAAGAGGCTAGGTCAGGTATGAGGCTAGGTATGAGGCTAGGTAAGAGGCTAGTCCGGCCAGGTATGAGGCTAGGTAAGAGGCTAGGTCAGGTAAGAGGCTAGGTAAGAGGCTAGATCAGGTAAGAGGCTAGGTAAGAGGCTAGGTAAGAGGCTAGGTCAGGTATGAGGTCAGGTAAGAGGCTAGTCCGGCCAGGTAAGAGGTCATGGACTAGTGTCTGTCATTTGTAGTTTTGTAAAGTGGTTCTCTAAGGTTTGTATGTAAGAGGTTTGAGTAAGTATTGTAGTTTAATATTCTAACAGCCTGTTCTCCCCTCCCTCCCTCCCTCCCTCCCTCCCTCCCTCCCTCCCTCCCTCCCTCCCTCGCCTCCCCTCCTTCCTGTAGGAGTACATCTATCCTGACGCCAGGGACAGACAGTACCTGCTGTTCTTCCACAAGGGGGTGAAGAGACAACGCTTTGACATCCACAAGTACAACCAGCTGAAGGACACTATCTCTGAGGTAGGCACTAACCTGTCCACAAGTACAACCAGCTGAAGGACTCTTATCTCTGAGGTAGGCACTAACCTGTCCACAAGTACAACCAGCTGAAGGACTCTTATCTCTGAGGTAGACACTAACCTGTCCACAAGTACAACCAGCTGAAGGACTCTATCTCTGAGGTAGGCACTAACCTGTCCACAAGTACAACCAGCTGAAGGACTCTTATCTCTGAGGTAGACACTAACCTGTCCACAAGTACAACCAGCTGAAGGACTCTTATCTCTGAGGTAGACACTAACCTGTCCACAAGTACAACCAGCTGAAGGACTCTTATCTCTGAGGTAGACACTAACCTGTCCACAAGTACAACCAGCTGAAGGACTCTTATCGCTGAGGTAGACACTAACCTGTCCACAAGTACAACCAGCTGAAGGACTCTTATCTCTGAGGTAGACACTAACCTGTCCACAAGTACAACCAGCTGAAGGACTCTTATCTCTGAGGTAGACACTAACCTGTCCACAAGTACAACCAGCTGAAGGACTCTTATCTCTGAGGTAGGCACTAACCTGTCCACAAGTACAACCAGCTGAAGGACTCTTATCTCTGAGGTAGACACTAACCTGTCCACAAGTACAACCAGCTGAAGGACTCTTATCGCTGAGGTAGACACTAACCTGTCCACAAGTACAACCAGCTGAAGGACTCTTATCGCTGAGGTAGACACTAACCTGTCCACAAGTACAACCAGCTGAAGGACTCTTATCGCTGAGGTAGACACTAACCTGTCCACAAGTACAACCAGCTGAAGGACTCTATCTCTGAGGTAGACACTAACCTGTCCACAAGTACAACCAGCTGAAGGACTCTTATCGCTGAGGTAGACACTAACCTGTCCACAAGTACAACCAGCTGAAGGACTCTATCGCTGAGGTAGACACTAACCTGTCCACAAGTACAACCAGCTGAAGGACTCTTATCTCTGAGGTAGGCACTAACCTGTCCACAAGTACAACCAGCTGAAGGACTCTTATCGCTGAGGTAGACACTAACCTGTCCACAAGTACAACCAGCTGAAGGACTCTATCGCTGAGGTAGACACTAACCTGTCCACAAGTACAACCAGCTGAAGGACTCTTATCTCTGAGGTAGACACTAACCTGTCCACAAGTACAACCAGCTGAAGGACTCTATCTCTGAGGTAGACACTAACCTGTCCACAAGTACAACCAGCTGAAGGACTCTTATCTCTGAGGTAGACACTAACCTGTCCACAAGTACAACCTGCTGAAGGACTCTTATCGCTGAGGTAGACACTAACCTGTCCACAAGTACAACCAGCTGAAGGACTCTTATCGCTGAGGTAGACACTAACCTGTCCACAAGTACAACCAGCTGAAGGACTCTTATCGCTGAGGTAGACACTAACCTGTCCACAAGTACAACCAGCTGAAGGACTCTTATCGCTGAGGTAGACACTAACCTGTCCACAAGTACAACCAGCTGAAGGACTCTATCTCTGAGGTAGGCACTAACCTGTCCACAAGTACAACCAGCTGAAGGACTCTTACAGTGGGGAGAACAAGTATTTGATACACTGCCGATTTTGCAGGTTTTCCTACTTACAAAGCATGTAGAGGTCTGTCATTTTTATCATAGGTACACTTCAACTGTGAGAGACGGAATCTAAAACAAAAATCCAGAAAATCACATTGTATGATTTTTAAGTAATTAATTAGCATTTTATTGCATGACATAAGTATTTGATCACCTACCAACCAGTAAGAATTCCGGCTCTCACAGACCTGTTAGTTTTTCTTTAAGAAGCCCTCCTGTTCTCCACTCATTACCTGTATTAACTGCACCTGTTTGAACTCGTTACCTGTATAAAAGACACCTGTCCACACACTCAATCAAACAGACTCCAACCTCTCCACAATGGCCAAGACCAGAGAGCTGTGTAAGGACATCAGGGATAAATTGTAGACCTGTACAAGGCTGGGATGGGCTACAGGACAATAGCCAAGCAGCTTGGTGAGAAGGAAACAACTGTTGGCACAATTATTAGAAAATGGAAGAAGTTCAAGATGACGGTCAATCACCCTCGGTCTGGGGCTCCATGCAAGATCTCACCTCGTGGGGCATCAATGATCATGAGGAATGTGAGGGATCAGCCCAGAACTACACGGCAGGACCTGGTCAATGACCTGAAGAGAGCTGGGACCACAGTCTCAAAGAAAACCATTAGTAACACACTACGCCGTCATGGATTAAAATCCTGCAGCGCACGCAAGGTCCCCCTGCTCAAGCCAGCGCATGTCCAGGCCCGTCTGAAGTTTGCCAATGACCATCTGGATGATCCAGAGGAGGAATGGGAGAAGGTCATGTGGTCTGATGAGACAAAAATAGAGCTTTTTGCTCTAAACTCCACTCGCCGTGTTTGGAGGAATAGAAGGATGAGTACAACCCCAAGAACACCATCCCAACCGTGAAGCATGGAGGTGGAAACATCATTCTTTGGGGATGCTTTTCTTCAAAGGGGACAGGACGACTGCACCGTATTGAAGGGGAGGATGGATGGGGCCATGTATCGCGAGATCTTGACCAACAACCTCCTTCCCTCAGTAAGAGCATTGAAGATGGGTCGTGGCTGGGTCTTCCAGCATGACAACGACCCGAAACACACAGCCAGGGCAACTAAGGAGTGGCTCCGTAAGAAGCATCTCAAGGTCCTGGAGTGGCCTAGCCAGTCTCCAGACCTGAACCCAATAGAAAATCTTTGGAGGGAGCCGAAAGTCCGTATTGCCCAGCGACAGCCCCGAAACCTGAAGGATCTGGAGAAGGTCTGTATGGAGGAGTGGGCCAAAATCCCTGCTGCAGTGTGTGCAAACCTGGTCAAGAACTACAGGAAACGTATGATCTCTGTAATTGCAAACTAAGGTTTCTGTACCAAATATTCAGTTCTGCTTTTCTGATGTATCAAATACTTATGTCATGCAATAAAATGCAAATTAATTAATTAAAAATCATACAATGTGATTTTCTGGATTTTTGTTTTAGATTCCTTCTCTCACAGTTGAAGTGTACCTATGATAAAAAATTACAGACCTCTACATGCTTTGTAAGTAGGAAAACCTGCAAAATTGTCAGTGTATCAAATACTTGTTCTCCCCACTGTATCTCTGAGGTAGACACTAACCTGTCCACAAGTACAACCAGCTGAAGGACTCTTATCTCTGAGGTAGACACTAACCTGTCCACAAGTACAACCAGCTGAAGGACTCTTATCGCTGAGGTAGACACTAACCTGTCCACAAGTACAACCAGCTGAAGGACTCTTATCTCTGAGGTAGACACTAACCTGTCCACAAGTACAACCAGCTGAAGGACTCTATCTCTGAGGTAGACACTAACCTGTCCACAAGTACAACCAGCTGAAGGACTCTTATCTCTGAGGTAGACACTAACCTGTCCACAAGTACAACCAGCTGAAGGACTCTTATCTCTGAGGTAGACACTAACCTGTCCACAAGTACAACCAGCTGAAGGACTCTTATCTCTGAGGTAGACACTAACCTGTCCACAAGTACAACCAGCTGAAGGACTCTTATCTCTGAGGTAGACACTAACCTGTCCACAAGTACAACCAGCTGAAGGACTCTTATCTCTGAGGTAGACACTAACCTGTCCACAAGTACAACCAGCTGAAGGACTCTTATCGCTGAGGTAGACACTAACCTGTCCACAAGTACAACCAGCTGAAGGACTCTTATCTCTGAGGTAGACACTAACCTGTCCACAAGTACAACCAGCTGAAGGACTCTTATCTCTGAGGTAGACACTAACCTGTCCACAAGTACAACCAGCTGAAGGACTCTTATCGCTGAGGTAGACACTAACCTGTCCACAAGTACAACCAGCTGAAGGACTCTTATCGCTGAGGTAGACACTAACCTGTCCACAAGTACAACCAGCTGAAGGACTCTTATCTCTGAGGTAGACACTAACCTGTCCACAAGTACAACCAGCTGAAGGACTCTTATCTCTGAGGTAGACACTAACCTGTCCACAAGTACAACCAGCTGAAGGACTCTTATCGCTGAGGTAGACACTAACCTGTCCACAAGTACAACCAGCTGAAGGACTCTTATCTCTGAGGTAGACACTAACCTGTCCACAAGTACAACCAGCTGAAGGACTCTTATCTCTGAGGTAGACACTAACCTGTCCACAAGTACAACCAGCTGAAGGACTCTTATCGCTGAGGTAGACACTAACCTGTCCACAAGTACAACCAGCTGAAGGACTCTATCTCACATGATTTTAGGATTGAAACATATTTTGAACACAGGAACAAATGTAGAGGCATTGACATATTAGAGGCATTGACATATTATATACAGTATATATATTATTATTACATATTATTATGTTAATTATAAAATGTATCTTCCCATTCCTTTTCTCGCTCTCTCTTTCTTCTCTCTCTCTCTCCCTCCTCTCTCTCCCCCCTCTCTCTTTCTCTCTCTCCATCTCCCTCCCTCCCCTCTCTCTCTCTCTCCCCCCTCCTCTCTCTCTCTCCCCCCTCCTCTCTCTCTCCCTCTCTCTCTCCCCCCCTCAGGTGGAGTTAGATCTGAAACGGCTGAGGGATCCCCTCCAGCTCCAACTCCCTGTCCAGCAACTCACCGCCGCCAGCAAAGATTGATATCCTCCCTTTCCTTAATCCCTCCATCCCTCCTTTCCTTAATCCCTCCATCCCTCCTTTCCTCACCTTCCCCTCTCTCTCTTCGTCCATCCATCCACCCTCCATCCAACTTCCCCTCTCTCTCTCTCTCTCTTTGACAGGCCTGTCCTTTAGTGAACCTCAGTGGGAGTTTCTCCTCTGTTTGTTCTCTTAGAGGATAATTGCAAGTAAAACAATATTAAAGAGGAGTTTTGGTAACAAGAAAGAACAGACACTGAATCCTTCTAGAGAGGTGGATGATGAAACAGGAAATGCCACTCTAGGGTACGTACAGGAAGTGAGACGCTACAGTGGGAGGAGCTACAGCTGAGGCATCGGGGGAAGACAGATGGACACATCTATGAGTGTGTGTGACCTACTATATCTATGGACTAGTTGGCCCACAGTGCAGCATTTGTTGTCATGTTGTGAAGCTGGAGCCTTCAAACTGTAAACAGACACACACCACTCCTGTAGGGCCATGGGACGTCTACGGAGGGACTGAATCCACTTTTACAAGGATGGATCGCCTCTAGCTCCTCCCCCTGACCTCTGCCCTCTGACACTATGCATGCACAGAGGACACGGCTGTGATTGGACAGCGGTTCCTGTGAGCTCCATGTGACCTTGAACTTTGACCTTGGTTGACCCCTCTTGTCTTGTCAGATTGGCTGTGGCCAATCCTGCCCCCTTTTGCCTTCAGGTCCCTCCCCCTCTGCCTGACGGACAGCTACCCACCGATTCCGTTGCTATGACGACACTGAGCTTTATCAAGAGCCCGTCAGCCTATCACAGCCTTTACAGAAAGTGGACAGATGAGAGTTGAGGTCAGGTGACCATGCCTCATTTCCTCTTCCTGTTGTTGACTTCCTGTTGGGATTGGAAGAGAAAAAAGGAAAAGACTACGGACACAAACATCACTGTGTGTTTTATCTAATAGTCCCAACAATATTCTGACACTTTTTATTTTGAAAGCCATACTATATTTGTTATGGAAAATAATATACAATCAAACAAAATGGAAGTAGAGTGGGGGGGAGGAGCTCTCTTTTTAACATCCAGTAATAAGTTGATATACCATATCTGCATCTCTTTATTAAATATCTCCGACATACAGGACCCCCATATCAATAGAATTACCCTCTCTGTCTCTCTGTCTCTCTGTCTCTCTCTCTCTCTCTGTCTCTCTCTGTCTCTCTGTCTCTCTGTCTCTCTCTGTCTCTCTCTGTCTCTCTCTCTCTGTCTCTCTGTCTCTCTCTCTCTCTCTGTCTCTCTGTCTCTGTCTCTCTCTGTCTCTCTCTCTCTGTCTCTCTCTCTCTCTGTCTCTCTCTCTGTCTCTCTCGCTCTCTCTCTCTCTCTGTCTCTATCTCTCTCTGTCTCTGTCTCTCTCTGTTTCTGTCTCTCTCTGTCTCTGTCTCTGTCTCTCTCTGTTTCTGTCTCTCTCTGTCTCTGTCTCTCTCTGTTTCTGTCTCTCTCTGTCTCTGTCTCTCTCTGTCTCTCTCTCTCTGTCTCTGTCTCTCTCTCTCTGTCTCTCTCTCTGTTTCTGTCTCTCTCTGTCTCTGTCTCTCTCTGTCTCTCTCTCTCTGTCTCTGTCTCTCTCTCTCTGTCTCTCTCTCTGTTTCTGTCTCTCTCTGTCTCTGTCTCAATTCAATTCAATTCAAGGGGCTTTATTGGCATGGGAAACATGTGTTAACATTGCCAAAGCAAGTGAGGTAGGTAATATACAAAAGTCAAATAAACAATAAAAATGAACAGTAAACATTACACATACAGAAGTTTCAAAACAATAAAGACATTACAAATGTCATATTATATATATGCAGTGTTGTAACAATGTACAAATGGTTAAAGCACACAAGTTAAAATAAATAAACATAAATATGGGTTGTATTTACAGTGGTGTTTGTTCTTCACTGGTTGCCCTTTTCTTGTGGCAACAGGTCACAAATCTTGCTGCTGTGATGGCACACTGTGGAATTTCACCCAGTAGATATGGGAGTTTATCAAAATTGGATTTGTTTTCTAATTCCTTGTGGATCTGTGTAATCTGAGGGAAATATGTCTCTCTAATATGGTCATACATTGGGCAGGAGGTTAGGAAGTGCAGCTCAGTTTCCACCTCATTTTGTGGGCAGTGTGCACATAGCCTGTCTTCTCTTGAGAGCCATGTCTGCCTACGGCGGCCTTTCTCAATAGCAAGGCTATGCTCACTGAGTCTGTACATAGTCAAAGCTTTCCTTAAGTTTGGGTCAGTCACAGTGGTCAGGTATTCTGCCACTGTGTACTCTCTGTTTAGGGCCAAATAGCATTCTAGTTTGCTCTGTTTTTTTGTTAATTCTTTCCAATGTGTCAAGTAATTATCTTTTTGTTTTCTCATGATTTGGTTGGGTCTAATTGTGCTGTTGTCCTGGGGCTCTGTGGGGTGTGTTTGTGTTTGTGAACAGAGCCCTAGGACCAGCTTGCTTAGGGGACTCTTCTCCAGGTTCATCTCTCTGTAGGTGATGGCTTTGTTATGGAAGGTTTGGGAATCGCTTCCTTTTAGGTGGTTGTAGAATTTAACGGCTCTTTTCTGGATTTTGATAATTAGTGGGTATCGGCCTAATTCTGCTCTGCATGCATTATTTGGTGTTCTACGTTGTACACGGAGGATATTTTTGCAGAATTCTGCATGCAGAGTCTCAATTTGGTGTTTGTCCCATTTTGTGAAATCTTGGTTGGTGAGCGGACCCCAGACCTCACAACCATAAAGGGCAATGGGCTCTATGACTGATTCAAGTATTTTTAGCCAGATCCTAATTGGTATGTTGAAATTTATGTTCCTTTTGATGGCATAGAAGGCCCTTCTTGCCTTGTCTCTCAGATCGTTCACAGCTTTGTGGAAGTTACCTGTGGTGCTGATGTTTAGGCTGAGGTATGTATAGTTTTTTGTGTGCTCTAGGGCAACGGTGTCTAGATGGAATTTGTGGTCCTGGTGACTGGACCTTTTTTGGAACACCATTATTTTGGTCTTACTGAGATTTACTGTCAGGGCCCAGGTCTGACAGAATCTGTGCAGAAGATCTAGGTGCTGCTGTAGGCCCTCCTTGGTTGGTGACAGAAGCACCAGATCATCAGCAAACAGTAGACATTTGACTTCGGATTCTAGTAGGGTGAGACCGGGTGCTGCAGACTGTTCTAGTGCCCGCGCCAATTCGTTGATATATATGTTGAAGAGGGTGGGGCTTAAGCTGCATCCCTGTCTCACCCCACGACCCTGTGTGAAGAAATGTGTGTGTTTTTTGCCAATTTTAACCGCACACTTGTTGTTTGTGTACATGGATTTTATAATGTCGTATGTTTTACCCCCAACACCACTTTCCATCAATTTGTATAGCAGACCCTCATGCCAAATTGAGTCGAAGGCTTTTTTGAAATCAACAAAGCATGAGAAGACTTTGCCTTTGTTTTGGTTTGTTTGGTTGTCAATTAGGGTGTGTAGGGTGAATACATGGTCTGTTGTACGGTAATTTGGTAAAAAGCCAATTTGACATTTGCTCAGTACATTGTTTTCATTGAGGAAATGTACGAGTCTGCTGTTAATGATAATGCAGAGTATTTTCCCAAGGTTACTGTTGACGCATATTCCACGGTAGTTATTGGGGTCAAATTTGTCTCCACTTTTGTGGATTGGGGTGATCAGTCCTTGGTTCCAAATATTGGGGAAGATGCCAGAGCTAAGGACGATGTTAAAGAGTTTTAGTATAGCCAATTGGAATTTGTTGTCTGTATATTTGATCATTTCATTAAGGATACCATCAACACCACAGGCCTTTTTGGGTTTGAGGGTTTTTATTTTGTCCTGTAACTCATTCAAGGTAATTGGAGAATCCAATGGGTTCTGGTAGTCTTTAATAGTTGATTCTAGGATTTGTATTTGATCATGTATATGTTTTTGTTCTTTATTCTTTGTTATAGAGCCAAAAAGATTGGAGAAGTGGTTTACCCATACATCTCCATTTTGGATAGATAATTCTTCGTGTTGTTGTTTGTTTAGTGTTTTCCAATTTTCCCAGAATTGGTTAGAGTTTATGGAGTCTTCAATTACATTGAGCTGATTTCTGACGTGCTGTTCCTTCTTTTTCCGTAGTGTATTTCTGTATTGTTTTAGTGATTCGCCATAGTGAAGGCGTAGACTCAGGTTTTCCGGGTCTCTATGTTTTTGGTTGGACAGGTTCCTCAATTTATTTCTTAGATTTTTGCATTCTTTATCAAACCATTTGTCATTGTTGTTCATTTTCTTCGGTTTTCTATTTGAGATTTTTAGATTTGATAGGGAAGCTGAGAGGTCAAATATACTGTTAAGATTTTCTACTGCCAAGTTTACACCTTCACTATTGCAGTGGAACATTTTACCCAGGAAGTTGTCTAAAAGGGATTGAATTTGCTGTTGCCTAATTGTTTTTTGGTAGGTTTCCAAACTGCATTCCTTCCATCTATAGCATTTCTTAATGTTACTCAGTTCCTTTGGCTTTGATGCCTCATGATTGAGTATTGCTCTGTTCAAGTAGACTGTGATTTTGCTGTGGTCTGATAGGGGTGTCAGTGGGCTGACTGTGAACGCTCTGAGAGACTCTGGGTTGAGGTCAGTGATAAAGTAGTCTACAGTGCTACTGCCAAGAGATGAGCTATAGGTGAACCTACCATAGGAGTCCCCTCGAAGCCTACCATTGACTATGTACATACCCAGCGTGCGACAGAGCTGCAGGAGTTGTGACCCGTTTTTGTTGGTTATGTTGTCATAGTTGTGCCTAGGGGGGCATATGGGGGAGGGAATGCTGTCACCTGCAGGCAGGTGTTTGTCCCCCTGTGTGCTGAGGGTGTCAGGTTCTTGTCCAGTTCTGGCATTTAGGTCGCCACAGACTAATACATGTCCCTGGGCCTGGAAATGATTGATTTCCCCCTCCAGGATGGAGAAGCTGTCTTTATTAAAGTATGGGGATTCTAGTGGGGGGATATAGGTAGCACACAGGAGGACATTTTTCTCTGTTAAGATAATTTCCTTTTGAATTTCTAGCCAAATGTAAAATGTTCCTGTTTTGATTAATTTAATGGAGTGAGTTAGGTCTGCTCTATACCAAATTAGCATTCCCCCTGAGTCCCTTCCCTGTTTCACACCTGGTAGTTTGGTGGATGGGACTACCAGCTCTCTGTAACCTAGAGGGCAACCAGTGGGTCCGTCTCCGCTATACCATGTTTCTTGCAGGATGACAATGTCTGCATTACCGATTTCTTTGGTGAAGTCTGTGTTCCTGCTCTTTAGGCCAAAGGCAGATGACCTCAGGCCTTGGATATTCCAGGATGATATAGTGAAGGCTTTTTGTTCCATAAAGTGTCCAATGTTGTTGGCCGTGTGGTTTGGCCTCAGGCCAGTAAGTGTGAGCAGAGCCTGCTGAGCATCTGGTACATGCCGTTGGCTTGGGCGAGTGTAAGAGTGGGGGTTGGGCCTGTTTGCCCGCTCACTACCTGGGCGTATGTGTGACTTCCATGTTGATGCTCTCTTTGCGGGGGTGGGGTGCATGGGGTGGGCAGGAGTGGCATAGGTCTGATCTGAGGGGGCCTAAATGGGGTGTGGGCATGGTTGATGTGGGGGGGTGTTGATTGGTTGGGGTGGGGGTGTGGATGTGTCTGGGGGTGCTGTGGTCTGGATGTAAGTCCTCTTGGCGTGGGTCCTCTATGTGTAGGTCCACGGGGGGGTCCTGCAGGTCTTGGAGGGTGTCTCGCTGGTCTGGGTGGGGTGTCTATTGATCTGTTGCTCCTGTGTGAAGTGTTGGGGCTGCGTTTGAGAGCGATGTCCTTTAGAGTCCGGACAAAGGTGGGCACTGCTGCCTTATAGAGGTGGACCTGGTCATAGAGGCTGTTCAAGTCCAGGGTGGAGTGGTGGGCCAGGAAAACATTTGGTTTTGAGGCACAGTCACGGGAAATGCTTGCGTTTACCCGCTGTATTGTAGCAGGGTGGAAGTCTTTTCGTGGTAGCAGGGTGGAGATAACCACTTGTGCATTGGGGAAAGTAGAAGAAGCTTTTTCAATCACTCCCTTCAGTGCTGTGGCCACCCTTTCCTGCTTTGCTCTCAGGTCGTTTGTGCCTGTGTGTATTATTATGTGGCTAGGTGAGCCTAGTTTGTCCTCAGACAGAAGGTCTAGGGCGCGCTGGGTGTTTGGACACCAGAGTTTAGACACACTGTGTTTGGGAAAAAGTTTTTTTTCTTCTATATATTTCCCATTTGAGTCCATAAGGAGAACAATCTGTGTCTTGTGTTTGTTCTCAGTGGGTGTGGGGGGGTTGTCAGGAGGGCTATCAGGGTGGCTGACAGGGGGGGTGCTCAGGGGGGGTGAGAGCTGCTGGGCTTGGGTTTTTTCTTTTGTCTGTTCTGCTGTGATGTTGACTCTATGGTCAGGGTCTGGTGTGGACTGTTCTGCTGTGGTGTCGAGACTTTTGTCCGGTGCTGAGGTGGGCTGTTCTGCTGGCGTCTCTGTGGGGATGGCCACCTCCCTAGTGGGTTGTTCTCTGTCACATGCCATCCCCCTCAACCTCTCCTCCAGCAGTCTGATCCTCTCCTCCATCCCCCTCTCCCTCTCCTCCAGCAGTCTGATCCTCTCCTCTAGTGCTTTGTTCTGCTCCTGCTTCTGCTCTTTCTCCTGTTGAAGTTGTCTCACCACTGTCCAGAGTGCAGATATGTCTCTCTCCACCTCCAGCTCTCCTGGTCTGGTTAAGGGGTTGTTGTGCTGGACTGTTGTCTGGGTCTGTGCTGACTGGAGTGTAATCACCTGCTGTTCCAGCTCCACCTGCCTTACCTCCAGCTGGGTGAATTTATCCTTCATTTCAATGAGGGAGAAGTGCTCTGTACTGGGAGGTTGACTGTCTGCTGAGGGTTGCTCGTCTGTGGGGTTATATGATGAAGAGGTCTGGTCTGACCCGCTTGGGGTGGGGGTATCTTTATCAAGGGAGAGCTTCTCCTGCTGGGCTAATTCTTTGATTAGGTGAAAGTCCAGCTGAAACTGTTTGGGGTTGCCCTGTACCAATACTGTTCCAGACTTATATAGATTTATGTTAGCTGACTCAGAGTCCTCGTTGTCAAGTATCCTGAGTTTCCACCCCTCGTTAACCCCCCCTCTCTTAACAGAGGGGTAGTGTGCTAATATAGCACTGTGCCATGCCAGGGGATGGTTTGTGTGGAAGATAAGGTTGCTGATGTTCCCATTTTTGTAATAGTCAGTGTCTCTTGATTTTCCATAAGGAGCTTCATTTTGTGCTCTTTTCTTGCCTTATCATTCTTTACACTCACAGGGTACTGTATTTTAATTACCTCTGAACAGCAGGAGGGAGCTTCTAAGGCCTCTCCATTTGGTTGGGGTAGACTATTCGACTCTCCTGCCATTGTTGGGCTAATGGTCTTTGACACCTCTCACTTGACACGTCAGTGCTAGTTGAAGCTGTATCAAGTCAGTTACAGTTGAATACAGTTGAAGCTGTATCTCTCTCAGTTCCACAAAAAATCCAAGTTTAACTAACTCTAAATCTATCTTTTTTAAAGAAAATGCTGAAAAATGCAGGAGCTCATCTGATCATCTGATCTCTCTCTCTCTCTCTCTCTCTCTCTCTCTCTCTCTCTCTCTCTTCTCCATGTTCTCTCTCTCTTTCTCTCTCTCTCTCTCTCTCTCTCTTCTCCATGTTCTCGCTCTCTCTCTCTCTCTCTCTCTCTCTCTCTCTCTCTCTCTCTCTCTCTCTCTCTCTCTCTCTCTCTCTCTCTCTCTCTCTCTCTCTCTCTCTCTCTCTCTCTCTCTCTCTCTCTCTCTCTTTCCCATATTCTCTCTCCCTCTCTTTCCCCTCTTCTCTCTCTCTCTCGCCCTCTCTTTCCCCTCCTCTCCCCCCCTCTCTCTCTCTCTCTCTCTCTCTCTCTCTCTCTCTCTCTCTCTCTCTCTCTCTCTCTCTCTCTCTCTCTCTCTCTCTCTCTCTCTCTCTCTCTCTCTCTCTCTCTCTCTCTCTCTCTCTCTTTCTCTCCCTCTCTCTCTCTCTCTATCTCTCTCTCTCTTTCCCCTCTCTCTCTCTCCCTCTCTTTCCCTCTTCTCTCTCTCTCTTTCCCCTATTCTCTCTCCCTCTCTTTGCCATCTAATCTCTCTCTCTCTCTCTTTCCCCTCTTCTCTCTCACTCTCTTTGCCCTCTTCTCTCTCTCTCTCTCTCTCTCTCTCTCTCTCTCTCTCTCTCTCTCTCTCTCTCTCTCTCTCTCTCTCTCTCTCTCTCTCTCTCTCTCTCTCTCTCTCTCTCTCTCTCTCTCTCTCTCTCTCTCTCTCTCTCTCTCTCTCTCTCTCTCTCTCTTGCTCTCTCTCTCTCTCTCTCTCTCTCTCTCTTGTCTCTCCCCTCTGTCTCTCTCTCTCTATCTCTCTCTCTCTTTCCCTCTATTCTCTCTCCGCTCTCTTTGCCATCTAATCTCTCTCTCTCTCTCTTTCCCCTCTTCTCTCTCCCTCTCTCTTGCCCTCTTCTCTCTCTCTCTCTCTGCTCTCTCTCTCTCTCTCTCTCCCTTTCTCTCCCTCTTCTCTCTCTCTCTATCTCTCTCTCTCTTTCCCCTATTCTCTCTCCCTCTCTTTCCCCTCTTCTCTCTCTCTCTTTCCCCTATTCTCTCTCCCTCTCTTTGCCATCTAATCTCTCTCTCTCTCTCTTTCCCCTCTTCTCTCTCACTCTCTTTGCCCTCTTCTCTCTCTCTCTCTCTCTCTCTCTCTCTCTCTCTCTCTCTCTCTCTCTCAATTCAATTCAATTCAATTCAAGGGGCTTTATTGGCATGGGAAACATGTGTTAACATTGCCAAAGCAAGTGAGGTAGGTAATATACAAAAGTCAAATAAACAATACAAATGAACAGTAAACATTACACATACAGAAGTTTCAAAACAATAAAGACATTACAAATGTCATATTATATATATGCAGTGTTGTAACAATGTACAAATGGTTAAAGCACACAAGTTAAAATAAATAAACATAAATATGGGTTGTATTTACAGTGGTGTTTGTTCTTCACTGGTTGCCCTTTTCTTGTGGCAACAGGTCACAAATCTTGCTGCTGTGATGGCACACTGTGGAATTTCACCCAGTAGATATGGGAGTTTATCAAAATTGGATTTGTTTTCGAATTCTTTGTGGATCTGTGTAATCTGAGGGAAATATGTCTCTCTAATATGGTCATACATTGGGCAGGAGGTTAGGAAGTGCAGCTCAGTTTCCACCTCATTTTGTGGGCAGTGTGCACATAGCCTGTCTTCTCTTGAGAGCCATGTCTGCCTACGGCGGCCTTTCTCAATAGCAAGGCTATGCTCACTGAGTCTGTACATAGTCAAAGCTTTCCTTAAGTTTGGGTCAGTCACAGTGGTCAGGTATTCTGCCACTGTGTACTCTCTGTTTAGGGCCAAATAGCATTCTAGTTTGCTCTGTTTTTTGTTAATTCTTTCCAATGTGTCAAGTAATTATCTTTTTGTTTTCTCATGATTTGGTTGGGTCTAATTGTGCTGTTGTCCTGGGGCTCTGTGGGGTGTGTTTGTGTTTGTGAACAGAGCCCTAGGACCAGCTTGCTTAGGGGACTCTTCTCCAGGTTCATCTCTCTGTAGGTGATGGCTTTGTTATGGAAGGTTTGGGAATCGCTTCCTTTTAGGTGGTTGTAGAATTTAACGGCTCTTTTCTGGATTTTGATAATTAGTGGGTATCGGCCTAATTCTGCTCTGCATGCATTATTTGGTGTTCTACGTTGTACACGGAGGATATTTTTGCAGAATTCTGCATGCAGAGTCTCAATTTGGTGTTTGTCCCATTTTGTGAAATCTTGGTTGGTGAGCGGACCCCAGACCTCACAACCATAAAGGGCAATGGGCTCTATGACTGATTCAAGTATTTTTAGCCAGATCCTAATTGGTATGTTGAAATTTATGTTCCTTTTGATGGCATAGAAGGCCCTTCTTGCCTTGTCTCTCAGATCGTTCACAGCTTTGTGGAAGTTACCTGTGGTGCTGATGTTTAGGCCGAGGTATGTATAGTTTTTTGTGTGCTCTAGGGCAACGGTGTCTAGATGGAATTTGTGGTCCTGGTGACTGGACCTTTTTTGGAACACCATTATTTTGGTCTTACTGAGATTTACTGTCAGGGCCCAGGTCTGACAGAATCTGTGCAGAAGATCTAGGTGCTGCTGTAGGCCCTCCTTGGTTGGTGACAGAAGCACCAGATCATCAGCAAACAGTAGACATTTGACTTCGGATTCTAGTAGGGTGAGACCGGGTGCTGCAGACTGTTCTAGTGCCCGCGCCAATTCGTTGATATATATGTTGAAGAGGGTGGGGCTTAAGCTGCATCCCTGTCTCACCCCACGACCCTGTGTGAAGAAATGTGTGTGTTTTTTGCCAATTTTAACCGCACACTTGTTGTTTGTGTACATGGATTTTATAATGTCGTATGTTTTACCCCCAACACCACTTTCCATCAATTTGTATAGCAGACCCTCATGCCAAATTGAGTCGAAGGCTTTTTTGAAATCAACAAAGCATGAGAAGACTTTGCCTTTGTTTTGGTTTGTTTGGTTGTCAATTAGGGTGTGTAGGGTGAATACATGGTCTGTTGTACGGTAATTTGGTAAAAAGCCAATTTGACATTTGCTCAGTACATTGTTTTCATTGAGGAAATGTACGAGTCTGCTGTTAATGATAATGCAGAGTATTTTCCCAAGGTTACTGTTGACGCATATTCCACGGTAGTTATTGGGGTCAAATTTGTCTCCACTTTTGTGGATTGGGGTGATCAGTCCTTGGTTCCAAATATTGGGGAAGATGCCAGAGCTAAGGACGATGTTAAAGAGTTTTAGTATAGCCAATTGGAATTTGTTGTCTGTATATTTGATCATTTCATTAAGGATACCATCAACACCACAGGCCTTTTTGGGTTTGAGGGTTTTTATTTTGTCCTGTAACTCATTCAAGGTAATTGGAGAATCCAATGGGTTCTGGTAGTCTTTAATAGTTGATTCTAGGATTTGTATTTGATCATGTATATGTTTTTGTTCTTTATTCTTTGTTATAGAGCCAAAAAGATTGGAGAAGTGGTTTACCCATACATCTCCATTTTGGATAGATAATTCTTCGTGTTGTTGTTTGTTTAGTGTTTTCCAATTTTCCCAGAATTGGTTAGAGTCTATGGAGTCTTCAATTACATTGAGCTGATTTCTGACGTGCTGTTCCTTCTTTTTCCGTAGTGTATTTCTGTATTGTTTTAGTGATTCGCCATAGTGAAGGCGTAGACTCAGGTTTTCCGGGTCTCTATGTTTTTGGTTGGACAGGTTCCTCAATTTATTTCTTAGATTTTTGCATTCTTTATCAAACCATTTGTCATTGTTGTTCATTTTCTTCGGTTTTCTATTTGAGATTTTTAGATTTGATAGGGAAGCTGAGAGGTCAAATATACTGTTAAGATTTTCTACTGCCAAGTTTACACCTTCACTATTGCAGTGGAACATTTTACCCAGGAAGTTGTCTAAAAGGGATTGAATTTGCTGTTGCCTAATTGTTTTTTGGTAGGTTTCCAAACTGCATTCCTTCCATCTTATAGCATTTCTTAATGTTACTCAGTTCCTTTGGCTTTGATGCCTCATGATTGAGTATTGCTCTGTTCAAGTAGACTGTGATTTTGCTGTGGTCTGATAGGGGTGTCAGTGGGCTGACTGTGAACGCTCTGAGAGACTCTGGGTTGAGGTCAGTGATAAAGTAGTCTACAGTGCTACTGCCAAGAGATGAGCTATAGCTATATCTCTCTCTCCCTGTTATCTTCTCTATCCTTATTGCTCTCTCTCTCTCTCTCTCTCTCTCTCTCTCTCTCTCTCTCTCTCTCTCTCTCCCTGTTATCTTCTCTATCCTTATTTCTCTCTCTCTCTCTCTCTCTCTCTCTCTCTCTCTCTCTCTCTCTCTCTCTCTCTCTCTCTCTCTCTCTCTCTCTCTCTCTCTCTCTCTCTCTCTCTCTCTCTCTCTCTCTCTACTATTATCAGACACTGTCCATTTTTACAGGTGCTGCCCACTGTGACAGGTGAAACATTATTTCTACTATTTTAGTGTCAGGAAGAGTTGGACGAGATAGGCTTATTCTGCCCCCCTGCCCCCCAAAAACACCCTCTATGGCCCGCTATGCACCACCCTGCCATGACACTCTGGACGCAATCACCAGAACACTTAAAATGAGGGAGGAGAGGGAGGAGAGGGAGGAGAGGGAGTAGAGGGAGTAGAGGGAGGAGAGGGAGGAGAGGGATTAGAGGGAGTAGAGGGAGTAGAGGGAGTAGAGGGAGGAGAGGGAGTAGAGGGAGGAGAGGGAGGAGAGGGAGGAGAGGGATTAGAGGGAGGAGAGGGATTAGAGGGAGGAGAGGGAGTAGAGGGAGTAGAGGGAGTAGAGGGAGGAGAGGGAGGAGAGGGAGGAGAGGAGAGTGGCTGTATTCTCCCTCCTCTGCTTTTACTGCAGAGCCAAACAATAGTTTCATATACCTGAGCAGTGTTTATATCCCCAACACAGACACATACACACACATGCACAGAAAAACACGCAAACACACACACACACACACACACATCACAGAAACCTGGCTCAGAAAATTAATTATGTCTCCACCTGGAGACAAAGCGAGAGAAGGGGGATTAGGATGAGAGGGTGGTGAAATGGAGGAGGCCCAACGGAACTGTATAAAACCAAGCAACGATGGAGAGAGAGCGCGAGAGAGAGAGAGACAGAGAGAGAGACAGAGACAGAGAGGTGAAGGGGCGACAGATGGTTCTGTGCATGTTGCTAGGCTCTACAGCAGTGATGGCTCCTCAGAGGAGGGGAGGACCATCCTCCTCAGTGAATTTCATAAAAATATATATTTTTAAACATTTTAAAAGTTATCCTTTTTAGATCAAACTATACTAAATATAATCACGTCACCCAATAATTAAAATACACTGATTTGCAATGAAGGTGTACAGTCGCCTTAACAGCACTCTGTAGAGTAGCACCGTCGTGTAGCCAGAGAACAGCTAGCTTCCGTCCTCCTCTGGGTACATTGACCTCAATACAAAACCTAGGAGGCTCATGGTTCTCAACCCCTTCCATAGACATACACAGTAATTTCAACAACTTCCGAAGGACGTCCTCCAACCTATCAGAGCTCTTGCAGCATGAACTGACATGTTTTCCGTCCAATCAAAGGATCAGATAATTAACCTAGTAGTTAAAGTAAAATCTACAGCTGTCTAGCACTGCAGTGCATAACATATGGTGAGTAGTTTACACAAAGAGAGAGAAAGACAATAGTTGAACATTTATGAACAAATTAATTTATTCTAAAAATAAGAGAGATAAAGATTGTCATTTTTCTTTCACTTTCAGTTTCATTTTCTTAGCTAGCAAATGCAGATAGCAATTTTAGCCTAGTTAAACACTGCTGCTCAAACTGCAGGGCATAACATGTGGTGAGCAGTTGACACGAAGAGACAGAAAGACAATTGTTCAACAGTTTTGAACAAATTAATTTATTTTAAAATTTTAAGAGAGAGAGAGAGAGTGTAATTTTTTTGCACTTTCAGTTTAATTTACTAGAAGCTAGCAAATGCAGTTAGAAAATTTAGCCTAGTTAAACACCCTGCTCAAACAGAGGGATGCTATGTTAGCTGGCTGGCTATGAATTTCCAACACAGAACTCTTCCAAATACATTCATTGCCACCGGTGCCCAGCTATGCTGACTAGGACGTTACTTTGGCTAATAAGGTGACAACGATGGCTTGGAAAGGTTTTATCGCCTGGTCACAGACAGCTGATGTGTTTTGAAGTCCACAAGCGAAAGGGGAAGCAGGTGAGAGAGGAGGAGAGAAGAGGAGAGAGGAGGAGAGCGCTTAGATGTGAGAAGGATTAGAATGTGGCTGCTATGAGCATGAACAGTGTGTACGTGTGATCAGGGGTGTATTCATTCCGCCAATTATGTTGAAAAACATTTCTATAAAACGGAAGCAAATGTATCAAAATGGGGATAAACATAACTGAATTTGAAACTCTTGTTTGCAACTGTTGGACAGATGACTCCACCCGTTGTCAGCTAGATGCAGGCAAGAGTGTGCAAGGCGAACATTGAATGTCACTGTCTGTCCATCTGTCACTGTCTGTCACCTCAAACTTGTCTCTCGACCTTGTGCACCTACGCTGTAAACTGTCATTCATAGGCTAGGTTGTAGCAGACCTCTACATGATGGGTACAGGAAACCTGTCGCTGTTACATGGACCTGGGTGAATGGAATATGAGGGACAGACATCCAATACGCTGTAATAGAAATAAGGCTCATGAACCAAACAGACTGGTCCTCCTTCATCTTAAACGGCACTGACCACCGCTGCCATACATTATACAGGTTCTGGGATATTCTTCAGGCACAGCAGACAATGCTCTGGGTGTCCCAAACGGCGGCCCTTTCCCCTATGTAGTGCACTACTTACGTCCAGGGCCCTATAAGGCTCCAGTTTAAAGTAGTGCACTACAAAGGGAATAGGGTGCTATTTGGCACAGCAGACGCGTGCTCAGGGCCCGGGGCACTCAGGCCTGAGAGTTATCGACTGACTGACTCATGTGTGATGAATGGTTTCATCTACTTGGAAAATACAGTCTGTTCAAACGGAGTCCAAAATGAGTCCAAAACGGCATCCTTTTATTGTGTCCTATTTCTACCAGGGGTAATAGGGCACTTAACACTTTCAGTAGTTTACCAGGGGTAATAGGGACTAACACTTTCAGTAGTGCACTATATAGGGTACATTACAGTCACAACCTTATAGCTATATGAGGTATATTTGAAGAGTTTATTTCCAAAGCGCTTTATCCAGCAACTTTTCCACATTTGTGTTTTTAT
>NC_092092.1:2673987-2703987 GCF_045679555.1 Salvelinus alpinus
TAGAACATGGTCCTCTGTAGTTCAGTTAGTAGAACATGGTCCTCTGTAGTTCAGTTACTAGAACATGGTCCTCTGTAGTTAGTAGAACATGGTCCTCTGTAGTTCAGTTAGTAGAACATGGTTCTCTGTAGTTCAGTTAGTAGAACATGGTCCTCTGTAGTTTAGTTAGTAGAAAATGGTGCTCTGTAGTTCAGTTAGTAGAACATGGTCCTCTGTAGTTCAGTTAGTAGAACATGGTCCTCTGTAGTTCAGTTAGTAGAACATGGTGCTCTGTAGTTCAGTTAGTAGAACATGGTCCTCTGTAGTTAGTAGAACATGGTCCTCTGTAGTTCAGTTAGTAGAACATGGTCCTCTGTAGTTCAGTTACTAGAACATGGTCCTCTGTAGTTAGTAGAACTTGGTCCTCTGTAGTTCAGTTAGTAGAACATGGTTCTCTGTAGTTCAGTTAGTAGAACATGGTCCTCTGTAGTTTAGTTAGTAGAACATGGTCCTCTGTAGTTAGTAGAACATGGTCCTCTGTAGTTCAGTTAGTAGAACATGGTTCTCTGTAGTTCAGTTAGTAGAACATGGTCCTCTGTAGTTTAGTTAGTAGAACATGGTGCTCTGTAGTTCAGTTAGTAGAACATGGTCCTCTGTAGTTCAGTTAGTAGAACATGGTCCTCTGTAGTTCAGTTAGTAGAACATGGTGCTCTGTAGTTCAGTTAGTAGAACATGGTCCTCTGTAGTTCAGTTACTAGAACATGGTCCTCTGTAGTTAGTAGAACATGGTCCTCTGTAGTTCAGTTAGTAGAACATGGTCCTCTGTAGTTCAGTTACTAGAACATGGTCCTCTGTAGTTAGTAGAACTTGGTCCTCTGTAGTTCAGTTAGTAGAACATGGTTCTCTGTAGTTCAGTTAGTAGAACATGGTCCTCTGTAGTTTAGTTAGTAGAACATGGTGCTCTGTAGTTCAGTTAGTAGAACATGGTCCTCTGTAGCTCAGTTAGTAGAACATGGTCCTCTGTAGTTTAGTTAGTAGAACATGGTGCTCTGTAGTTCAGTTAGTAGAACATGGTCCTCTGTAGTTCAGTTAGTAGAACATGGTCCTCTGTAGTTCAGTTAGTAGAACATGGTCCTCTGTAGTTCAGTTAGTAGAACATGGTCCTCTGTAGTTCAGTTAGTAGAACATGGTCCTCTGTAGTTCAGTTAGTAGAACGTGGTCCTCTGTAGTTCAGTTAGTAGAACATGGTCCTCTGTAGTTCAGTTAGTAGAACATGGTCCTCTGTAGTTCAGTTAGTAGAACATGGTCCTCTGTAGTTAGTAGAACGTGGTCCTCTGTAGTTCAGTTAGTAGAACATGGTGCTTGCAACGCCAAGAACAGTGGGTTTGATTCCTGGGGCCACCCATATTTAAAATGTATTTTTATAAACCCATATTTAAAATGTATGCACGCATGACTGTAAATTGCTTTTGATTTCAGCATCTGCTAAATGGCATTTTTTATTTATTATTATTAATTATGATTAATTATTATGTATCATTATTACTATTATTATTATTATCATCATTATTATTATTATTATTATTATTATTAATTGTTTATTATTGTTGTTTATTATTTATTATTATAGTTTATTATTTATTATTATTATTATCATGGTTTATTATTATTTTTTATTATTATTATTTATTATTATTATTATTTATTATTATTATTATTTATTATTATTATCCTTATTATATATTATCACATCATACTGTACATATGAGTTATATAAGTATAAACAATTTAAATAACCCTGTTATAATCAAGTAAATTAATTAGGATCAGAGATGACCTGCAGAGTCACTAGGATCAGAGATGACCTGCAGAGTCACTAGGATCAGAGATGACCTCCAGAGTCACTAGGATCAGAGATGACCTCCAGAGTCACTAGGATCAGAGATGACCTGCAGAGTCACTAGGATCAGAGTTGACCTGCAGAGTCACTAGGATCAGAGATGACCTCCAGAGTCACTAGGATCAGAGATGACCTGCAGAGTCACTAGGATCAGAGATGACCTGCGGAGTCACTAGGATCAGAGATGACCTGCGGAGTCACTAGGATCAGAGATGACCTGCAGAGTCACTAGGATCAGAGATGACCTGCAGAGTCACTAGGATCAGAGATGACCTGCGGAGTCACTAGGATCAGAGATGACCTGCAGAGTCACTAGGATCAGAGATGACCTGCGGAGTCACTAGGATCAGAGATGACCTGCGGAGTCACTAGGATCAGAGATGACCTGCGGAGTCACTAGGATCAGAGATGACCTGCAGAGTCACTAGGATCAGAGATGACCTGCGGAGTCACTAGGATCAGAGATGACCTGCAGAGTCACTAGGATCAGAGATGACCTGCGGAGTCACTAGGATCAGAGATGACCTGCGGAGTCACTAGGATCAGAGATGACCTGCGGAGTCACTAGGATCAGAGATGACCTGCGGAGTCACTAGGATCAGAGATGACCTGCGGAGTCACTAGGATCAGAGATGACCTGCAGAGTCACTAGGATCAGAGATGACCTGCGGAGTCACTAGGATCAGAGATGACCTGCGGAGTCACTAGGATCAGAGATGACCTGCAGAGTCACTAGGATCAGAGATGACCTGCAGAGTCACTAGGATCAGAGATGACCTGCGGAGTCACTAGGATCAGAGATGACCTGCGGAGTCACTAGGATCAGAGATGACCTTCGGAGTCACTAGGATCAGAGATGACCTGCGGAGTCAATAGGATCAGAGATGACCTGCGGAGTCACTAGGATCAGAGATGACCTGCAGAGTCACTAGGATCAGAGATGACCTCCAGAGTCACTAGGATCAGAGATGACCTGCGGAGTCACTAGGATCAGAGATGACCTGCAGAGTCACTAGGATCAGAGATGACCTGCAGAGTCACTAGGATCAGAGATGACCTGCGGAGTCACTAGGATCAGAGATGACCTGCGGAGTCACTAGGATCAGAGATGACCTGCGGAGTCACTAGGATCAGAGATGACCTGCGGAGTCACTAGGATCAGAGATGACCTGCGGAGTCACTAGGATCAGAGATGACCTGATGAGTCACTAGGATCAGAGATGACCTGCGGAGTCACTAGGATCAGAGATGACCTGCGGAGTCACTAGGATCAGAGATGACCTGCGGAGTCACTAGGATCAGAGATGACCTGCGGAGTCACTAGGATCAGAGATGACCTGCGGAGTCACTAGGATCAGAGATGACCTGCGGAGTCACTAGGATCAGAGATGACCTGCGGAGTCACTAGGATCAGAGATGACCTGCGGAGTCACTAGGATCAGAGATGACCTGCGGAGTCACTAGGATCAGAGATGACCTGCGGAGTCACTAGGATCAGAGATGACCTGCAGAGTCACTAGGATCAGAGATGACCTGCGGAGTCACTAGGATCAGAGATGACCTGCGGAGTCACTAGGATCAGAGATGACCTGCGGAGTCACTAGGATCAGAGATGACCTGCGGAGTCACTAGGATCAGAGATGACCTGCGGAGTCACTAGGATCAGAGATGACCTGCAGAGTCACTAGGATCAGAGATGACCTGCGGAGTCACTAGGATCAGAGATGACCTGCAGAGTCACTAGGATCAGAGATGACCTGCAGAGTCACTAGGATCAGAGATGACCTGCGGAGTCACTAGGATCAGAGATGACCTGCGGAGTCACTAGGATCAGAGATGACCTGCAGAGTCACTAGGATCAGAGATGACCTCCAGAGTCACTAGGATCAGAGATGACCTGCGGAGTCACTAGGATCAGAGATGACCTGCAGAGTCACTAGGATCAGAGATGACCTGCGGAGTCACTAGGATCAGAGATGACCTGCAGAGTCACTAGGATCAGAGATGACCTGCGGAGTCACTAGGATCAGAGATGACCTGCGGAGTCACTAGGATCAGAGATGACCTGCGGAGTCACTAGGATCAGAGATGACCTGCGGAGTCACTAGGATCAGAGATGACCTGCGGAGTCACTAGGATCAGAGATGACCTGCGGAGTCACTAGGATCAGAGATGACCTGCGGAGTCACTAGGATCAGAGATGACCTCCGGAGTCACTAGGATCAGAGATGACCTGCAGAGTCACGAGGATCAGAGATGACCTGCGGAGTCACTAGGATCAGAGATGACCTTCGGAGTCACTAGGATCAGAGATGACCTGCAGAGTAAATGAGTGGAATGCTACTTTCGTCTTCTTCATCACAAAGACTGTTAGCAGCTCTGTCATCCTTGGTCTTTGTGTTTTTATGTGTGTGTGTGTGTATTTATGTGTGTCTTTGTCTGTGCAATAAGATTCTATTAAAGAGATTAAATTGTTTTCGTAGCCAGCTGCACCATCAAAGACGGCCAGAACCAGCCACCAGGAAGCCCCCCCACACTTGAGAGGGGCTCAGGCACTCAGCTTAAGGCAATTATTTGTCTATTTCATCATGCTAATAGCTATAGCCATCATCCCATTACAGGCCTGGAGCAGTGGGACAGAGGGGGAGGTTAAACTAATGCAGTTGGTTTAAGGTCACTACTTTCAAATCAGGTTACACCATGTGCGTCCCAAATGACTCTCTATTGCTTATATAGTGCACTTCTTTTGAACAAGGCCTGATCAAGAGTAGTGCGGTGGCATAGGGAATAGGGTGCCATTTGGGAGACATGTCACTGCTCTCCTCTCCGCCCGTTGTATGACGTGCATCGTGACAAACAATCAGCTGGTGTAACGGTTTTCTTCTTGGGATGAAGGAGAGGACCAAAATGCAGCGTAGCCAGTGCTCAACATGTTTAATTAAACAATAATCGTGAACACTTAACAAATAACAAAATAACAAACCGTGAAAACCGAGACAGACCTATCTGGTGCAGAACACAAACACAGAGACAGGTAACAAACACCCACAAAAGCCTACTGCCTATGGCTACCTTAAATATGGCTCCCAATCAGAGACAAATGAATGACAGCTGTCTCTGATTGAGACCCAATCTAGGCAGCCATAGACATAACTAGACAACCTAACAAACACTATCCCATACACATACAACACCCATAGACTAACCAAACACATACAACATACAATGCCCACCCCAACTCACGCCCTGACCAACTAAACATAATCAAAATAACATAAAAATAGGTCAGGAACGTGACATAACCCCCCCCCTCAAGGTGCGTACTCCGAACGCACCACCAAAAGTCTAGGGGAGGGTCTGGGTGGGCATCTGTCCACGGTGGTGGCTCCGGCTCTGGACGCTGTCCCCACACCACCATAGTCACTCCCCGCTTCCGTATCCCCCACCCAATGACCACCCTCCAACTAAACCCACCTAACTGAAGGGGCAGCATCGGGATAAGGGGCAGCACCGGGATAAGGGGCAGCACCGGGATGAGGGACGGCAGCTCCGGGCTGAGGGACGGCAGCTCCGGGCTGAGGGACGGCAGCTCCGGGCTGAGGGACGGCAGCTCCGGGCTGAGGGACGGCAGCTCCGGACTGGCTGGCGGATCCTGGCTGGCTGGCGGATCCTGGCTGGCTGACGGCTCTGGCTGGTCATGGCTGGCTGACGGCTCTGGCTGGTCATGGCTGGCTGACGGCTCTGGCTGGTCATGGCTGGCTGACGGCTCTGGCTGGTCAGATCTGGCGGAAGGCTCTGGCTGATCCGGTCTGGCGGAAGGCTCTGGCTGATCCGGTCTGGCGGAAGGCTCTGGCTGATCCGGTCTGGCGGAAGGCTCTGGCTGATCCGGTCTGGCGGAAGGCTCTGGCTGATCCGGTCTGGTGGAAGGCTCTGGCTGATCCGGTCTGGCGGAAGGCTCTGGCTGATCCGGTCTGGCGGAAGGCTCTAGCGGCTCCTGTCTGGCGGACGGCTCTAGCGGCTCCTGTCTGGCGGACGGCTCTGTAGGCGCATGGCAGACGGGCGGCTTTGCAGGCTCATTGCAGACGGGCGGCTTTGCAGGCTCATGGCAGACGGACAGTTCAGACGGCGTTGGGCAGACGGGCAGTTCAGGCGCCGCTGGGCAGACGGGCAGTTCAGGCGCCGCTGGGCAGACGGGCAGTTCAGGCGCCGCTGGGCAGACGGGCAGTTCAGGCGCCGCTGGGCAGACGGCAGACTCTGGCCGGCTGAGACGCACTGTAGGCCTGGTGCGTGGTACCGGAACTGGAGGTACCGGGCTAAGGACACGCACCTTCAGGCTAGTGCGGGGAACAACAACAGGGCACACTGGACTCTCGTGGCGCACTCTAGGCCTGGTGCGTGGTACCGGAACTGAAGGTACCGGGCTGAGGGCACGCACCTTAGGGCGAGTGCGGGGAGAAGGAACAGTGCGTACAGGGCTCTGGAGACGCACAGGAGGCTTGGTGCGTGGTGCCGGAACTGGAGGCACTGGGCTGGAGACACGCACCATAGGGAGAGTGCGTGGAGGAGGAACAGGGCTCTGGAGATGCACTGGAAGCCTGGTGCGTGGTGTAGGCACTGGTGGTACTGAGCTGGGGTGGGAAGGTGGCGCCGGATATACCGGACCGTGAAGGAGGACACGTGCTCTTGAGCACCGAGCCTCCCCAACCTTACCAGGTTGAATGGTCCCCGTAGCCCTGCCAGTGCGGCGAGGTGGAATAGCCCGCACTGGGCTATGCAGGCGAACCGGGGACACCACCTGTAATGCTGGTGCCATGTACGCCGGCCCGAGGAGACGTACTGGAGACCAGATACGTTGGGCCGGCTTCATGGCACTCGGCTCGATGCCCAACCTAGCCCTCCCAGTGCGGCAAGGTGGAATAGCCCGCACTGGGCTAAGCACGCGTACTGGGGACACCGTGTGCTTTACCGCATAACACGGTGTCTGACCAGTACGACGCCCTCTCACTCCACGGCAAGCCCGGGGAGTTGGCTCAGGTATCCAACCCGGCTTCGCCACACCCCCCTTTAGCCCCCCCCCCCCCAATAAATTTTTGGGTGAGCCTCTCGGGCTTCCAGCCTCTCTTACGTGCTGCCTCCTCAATCCACCGCTCCTGGGCTGTGGCTGCCTCCTTCTTCTCCCGAGAGCGGCGATTCTCTCCAACCCTTCCCCAGGGTCCTTTTCCGTCCATGATCTCCCAAGACCATTCCTCCTGTGTCCAGTAGTCCTGTGTACTGGGCCGCTGCTGCTCCCCGTTGCTACGCTGCTTGGTCCGGGTTTGGTGGGTGTTTCTGTAACGGCAGTCATTGTTGTTCTCCTCCTCAGACGAGGAGGAGCATGGATCGGACCAAGATGCGGATTGGTGATTAATCATACTTTTAATGAAAACAGCAAACAAGACACTACAAAACTACAAAACAACAAACGTGACTAACCTTCAACCGTCCTGTGTGGCCCAAACACTGACACAGGAACAAACACCCACAAAACCCCAGTGAAACCCTGGCTGCCTTAGTATGACTCTCAATCAGAGACAAACGATACACACCTGTCTCTAATTGAGAATCATACCAGGCCGAACACAAAACCCAACATAGAAATACAAAACATAGACTACCCACCCAACACTCACGCCCTGACCAATAATGACATACAAAACAAGAGAAAACAGGTCAGGAACGTGACAGCTGGTCTATAACCACTAAATGAACAGAACTTTACTCTCTCCCCACATCTCACTCTCTCTCTCCCCACATCTCTCTCTCTCTCTCCCCACATCTCTCTCTCTCTCTCTCCCCACATCTCACTCTCTCTCTCCCCACATCTCTCTCTCTCTCTCCCCACATCTCTCTCTCTCTCTCTCCCCACATCTCTCTCTCTCTCTCTCCCCACATCTCTCTCTCTCTCTCCCCACATCTCTCTCTCTCTCTCTCCCCACATCTCACTCTCTCTCTCCCCACATCTCTCTCTCTCTCTCTCCCCACATCTCTCTCTCTCTCTCTCCCCACATCTCTCTCTCTCTCTCTCCCCACATCTCTCTCTCTCTCTCTCTCCCCACATCTCTCTCTCTCTCTCTCCCCACATCTCTCTCTCTCTCTCTCTCCCCACATCTCTCTCTCTCTCTCCCCACATCTATCTCTCTCTCTCCCCACATCTCACTCTCTCTCTCTCCCCACATCTCACTCTCTCTCTCTCTCCCCACATCTCTCTCTCTCTCTCTCTCCCCACATCTCTCTCTCTCTCTCCCCACATCTCTCTCTCTCTCCCCACATCTCTCTCTCTCTCTCCCCACATCTCTCTCTCTCTCTCCCCACATCTCTCTCTCTCTCTCCCCACATCTCTCTCTCTCTCTCCCCACATCTCTCTCTCTCTCTCCCCACATCTCACTCTCTCTCTCTCCCCACATCTCACTCTCTCTCTCTCCCCACATCTCACTCTCTCTCTCCCCACATCTCACTCTCTCTCTCCCCACATCTCTCTCTCTCTCTCTCCCCACATCTCTCTCTCTCTCTCTCCCCACATCTCTCTCTCTCTCTCTCCCCACATCTCTCTCTCTCTCTCTCTCTCCCCACATCTCTCTCTCTCTCTCTCTCTCCCCACATCTCTCTCTCTCTCTCCCCACATCTCTCTCTCTCTCTCCCCACATCTCTCTCTCTCTCTCCCCACATCTCACTCTCTCTCTCCCCACATCTCACTCTCTCTCTCTCTCCCCACATCTCTCTCTCTCTCTCTCTCCCTCCCCACATCTCACTCTCTCTCTCTCTCCCCACATCTCACTCTCTCTCTCTCTCCCCACATCTCTCTCTCTCTCTCTCTCCCCCCACTCTCTCTCTCTCTCTCTCTCTCCCCACATCTCTCTCTCTCTCTCTCTCCCCACATCTCTCTCTCTCTCTCCCCACATCTCTCTCTCTCTCTCCCCACATCTCTCTCTCTCTCTCCCCACATCTCTCTCTCTCTCTCCCCACATCTCTCTCTCTCTCTCTCTCCCCACATCTCACTCTCTCTCTCTCTCCCCACATCTCACTCTCTCTCTCTCTCCCCACATCTCTCTCTCTCTCTCTCTCCCCACATCTCTCTCTCTCTCTCCCCACATCTATCTCTCTCTCTCCCCACATCTCTCTCTCTCTCTCCCCACATCTCTCTCTCTCTCTCCCCACATCTCTCTCTCTCTCTCCCCACATCTCTCTCTCTCTCTCCCCACATCTCTCTCTCTCTCTCCCCACATCTCACTCTCTCTCTCCCCACATCTCCCTCTCTCTCTCTCTCCCCACATCTCTCTCTCTCTCTCTCTCTCTCCCCACATCTCTCTCTCTCTCTCTCTCCCCACATCTCTCTCTCTCTCTCTCTCCCCACATCTCACTCTCTCTCTCTCTCCCCACATCTCACTCTCTCTCTCTCTCCCCACATCTCTCTCTCTCTCTCTCTCCCCACATCTCTCTCTCTCTCCCCACATCTCTCTCTCTCTCCCCACATCTCACTCTCTCTCTCTCTCCCCACATCTCTCTCTCTCTCTCCCCACATCTCTCTCTCTCTCTCCCCACATCTCTCTCTCTCTCTCCCCACATCTCTCTCTCTCTCCCCACATCTCTCTCTCTCTCCCCACATCTCTCTCTCTCTCTCCCCACATCTCTCTCTCTCTCTCTCTCCCCACATCTCACTCTCTCTCTCTCCCCACATCTCTCTCTCTCTCCCCACATCTCTCTCTCTCTCTCCCCACATCTCTCTCTCTCTCCCCACATCTCTCTCTCTCTCTCCCCACTCTCTCTCTCTCTCTCCCCACATCTCACTCTCTCTCTCCCCACATCTCTCTCTCTCTCTCTCCCCACATCTCACTCTCTCTCTCTCCCCACATCTCTCTCTCTCTCTCTCCCCACATCTCTCTCTCTCTCTCCCCACATCTCTCTCTCTCTCTCCCCACATCTCTCTCTCTCTCTCCCCACATCTCTCTCTCTCTCTCTCCCCACATCTCTCTCTCCCTCTCTCCCCACATCTCTCTCTCTCTCTCTCCCCACATCTCTCTCTCTCTCTCTCTCCCCACATCTCACTCTCTCTCTCCCCACATCTCTCTCTCTCTCTCCCCACATCTCTCTCTCTCTCTCCCCACATCTCACTCTCTCTCTCCCCACATCTCTCTCTCTCTCTCTCCCCACATCTCTCTCTCTCTCTCCCCACATCTCTCTCTCTCTCTCCCCACATCTCTCTCTCTCTCTCTCCCCACATCTCACTCTCTCTCTCCCCACATCTCTCTCTCTCTCTCTCCCCACATCTCTCTCTCTCTCTCCCCACATCTCACTCTCTCTCTCCCCACATCTCTCTCTCTCCCCACATCTCACTCTCTCTCTCCCCACATCTCTCTCTCTCTCTCTCCCCACATCTCTCTCTCTCTCTCCCCACATCTCTCTCTCTCTCTCTCCCCACATCTCTCTCTCTCTCTCTCCCCACATCTCTCTCTCTCTCTCCCCACATCTCTCTCTCCCCACATCTCACTCTCTCTCTCCCCACATCTCTCTCTCTCTCTCTCCCCACATCTCTCTCTCTCTCTCCCCACATCTCTCTCTCTCTCTCCCCACATCTCTCTCTCTCTCTCCCCACATCTCTCTCTCTCTCTCTCCCCACATCTCTCTCTCTCTCTCTCCCCACATCTCTCTCTCTCTCTCCCCACATCTCTCTCTCTCTCTCCCCACATCTCACTCTCTCTCTCCCCACATCTCCCTCTCTCTCTCTCCCCACATCTCTCTCTCTCTCTCCCCACATCTCTCTCTCTTTCTCTCCCCACATCTCTCTCTCTCTCCCCACATCTCTCTCTCTCTCTCTCCCCACATCTCTCTCTCTCTCTCTCCCCACATCTCTCTCTCTCTCTCCCCACATCTCTCTCTCTCTCTCTCCCCACATCTCTCTCTCTCTCTCTCCCCACATCTCTCTCTCTCTCTCCCCACATCTCTCTCTCTCTCTCTCCCCATCTCTCTCTCTCTCTCCCCACATCTCTCTCTCTCTCTCTCCCCACATCTCTCTCTCTCTCTCTCCCCACATCTCACTCTCTCTCTCCCCACATCTCTCTCTCTCTCTCTCCCCACATCTCTCTCTCTCTCTCTCCCCACATCTCACTCTCTCTCTCCCCACATCTCTCTCTCTCTCTCTCCCCACATCTCTCTCTCTCTCTCCCCACATCTCTCTCTCTCTCTCTCCCCACATCTCTCTCTCTCTCTCTCCCACATCTCACTCTCTCTCTCCCCACATCTCTCTCTCTCTCTCTCTCCCCACATCTCTCTCTCTCCCCACATCTCTCTCTCTCTCTCTCCCCACATCTCTCTCTCTCTCTCTCCCCACATCTCTCTCTCTCTCTCTCCCCACATCTCACTCTCTCTCTCCCCACATCTCACTCTCTCTCTCCCCACATCTCTCTCTCTCTCTCCCCACATCTCTCTCTCTCTCTCTCCCCACATCTCTCTCTCTCTCTCTCCCCACATCTCTCTCTCTCTCTCTCCCCACATCTCTCTCTCTCTCTCTCTCTCTCCCCACATCTCTCTCTCTCTCTCCCCACATCTATCTCTCTCTCTCCCCACATCTCTCTCTCTCTCTCTCCCCACATCTCTCTCTCTCTCTCTCTCCCCACATCTCTCTCTCTCTCTCCCCACATCTCTCTCTCTCTCTCCCCACATCTATCTCTCTCTCTCCCCACATCTCACTCTCTCTCTCTCTCCCCACATCTCACTCTCTCTCTCTCTCCCCACATCTCTCTCTCTCTCTCTCCCCACCTCTCTCTCTCTCTCCCCACATCTCTCTCTCTCTCCCCCCCCATCTCTCTCTCTCTCTCCCCACATCTCTCTCTCTCTCTCCCCACATCTCTCTCTCTCTCTCCCCACATCTCTCTCTCTCTCTCCCCACATCTCTCTCTCTCTCTCCCCACATCTCACTCTCTCTCTCTCCCCACATCTCACTCTCTCTCTCCCCACATCTCACTCTCTCTCTCCCCACATCTCTCTCTCTCCCCACATCTCTCTCTCTCTCTCTCCCCACATCTCTCTCTCTCTCTCTCCCCACATCTCTCTCTCTCTCTCCCCACATCTCTCTCTCTCTCTCTCCCCACATCTATCTCTCAATTCAATTCAATTCAATTCAATTGACTTTATTGACATGGCAAGTTATTATTACTTACATTGTCAAAGTATACATATCGAAAAATTTAAATAAAATATATATGTATATATATACACAAAATATATATATATTTATATATAAATAAATGGTGGGACTAACAGTAATAATAATAGTAGTAGTGGACATGGGATTACCATTAATAACAGCTACAACAACAATATTAATCAGAACAACAATACATTAAAGCAACAGTAGTAGACCAGTGTCAACATGACTGAGAAGACACATGACCTGGTACGAAAGACAAAACAAAACTAAGCTAAATGGGAAATATTATCAACATTACTTTGCATTTTTCACTGGCTGTCCCTCAGGCTGTGGCAGGAGGACACATATTTGGCTGCCAAAACTGCACATTTTGGCTTTTCACCCAACAAATATTTGAATTTTTCTTCATCTTTTATAGTTTCAAATTCTTTGTATTGAATTATAATTTTGGGAAAGAAATATGCTCTTAGGTCTGAGTATTTGTCACAGTGTAGTAGGAAATGCACTTCTGTCTCTACCTCTCCCCTGGAGCAGAGTGAGCACAGCCTGTCCTCCCTGGGCAGCCAGGTTTGTCTGTGACGACCGGTCTCTATAGCCAGACTGTGCTCACTGAGTCTGTACCTAGTCAATGTTTTCCTCAGTTTTCTATCAGTCACAGTGGTCAGATAGTCTGCCACCATGTACTGTCTGTTTAGAGCCAAATAGCATTGAAGTTTACTTTGATTTTTTGTGGTGTCTTTCCAATAGGTTATATATTTTTCTTTTTGTTTTGTGATGATTTGGTTGGGCCAGATTTTCTGAGGGCTGTCCCGAGGCTCTATGGGGTTGGTTTGGGTTGGTGAACTGAGCCTCAGAACCAGCTGGCTGAGGGGACTCTTCTCTGGTTTCATCTCTTGACATTGTAGAGCTGTGTGATGGAATGTTTTAGGGTCACTTGTTTTTAGATGGTTGTAAAATTTGATGGCTCTTTTTTCTATTCGAATGAGGAGGGGATATTGGCCCAATTCTGCCCTACATGCGTTATTTGGAGTTTTTCTTTGTACTTGCAATACAGTCTTGCAAAACTCTGCATGCAATACTTCAATTGGATGTTTGTCCCATTTAGTAAATTCATTATTAGAGAGTGGACCCCATACTTCACTGCCATATAGAGCAATTGGTTCTATAACTGATTGAAAAATTTTGAGCCAGATTCTAATTGGAATTTCAATTTTGATGTTCCTTTTAATGGCATAGAATGCTCTTCTTGCTTTGTCTCTCAGCTCATTCACAGCCATGTGAAAGCTACCTGTGTTGCTGATATTTAGTCCTAGATATGTGTAGTTTTTGGTGTGTTCTAATAGAACTGTGTCCAAATAGAATTTATATTTGTCATCCTTATTTCCGGACCTTTTTTGGAATATCATTATATTTGTTTTTTTTAGATTAACGGTCAGAGCCCAAGTCTGACAGAACCTGTGAAGATGATCTAGGTGTTGCTGTAACCCCTCTTTAGTGGGAGACAGCAGCACCAGGTCATCTGCGTACAGCAGACACTTGATTTCAGTGTTGTGTAGGGTGATACCAGGTGCTGTCGATTCTTCTAATGTTTTTGCCAATTCATTCATGTAGATGTTAAATAATGTTGGACTTATTGGGCAGCCCTGTTTCACTCCCCGCCCCTGAGAGAAGAAGTCTGTTTGCTTGTTGCCAATTTTAACCGCACATTTGTTTTTAGTGTACATTGATTTAATAAAATCATATGTTTTCCCTCCAATACCACTTTCTATTAGTTTATAAAAAAGACCTTCGTGCCAAATTGAATCAAATGCTTTCTTGAAATCTACAAAACACGAGTAGATTTTGCCTTTGTTTTGGTTAACTTGTTTATCAATTAGAGTGTGGAGGGTGTAAATGTGGTCTGTTGTACGATAATTTTTTAGAAATCCAATCTGGCTTCTGCTCAGGACGTTGTGTTCGTCAAGGAAATGATGTAGTCTGCTATTTATAATACTGCAGAGAATTTTCCCCAAGTTGCTGTTAACGCATATTCCTCTGTAATTATTTGGGTCAAATTTGTCTCCATTTTTATAGATTGGTGTGATCAGTCCCTGGTTCCAAATATCGGGGAAAATACCTGCAGTGAGGATAATGTTGAAGAGTTTGAGTATAGCCAATTTGAATTTGTGGTCTGTATATTTGATCATTTCATTTAAAATCCCATCAGCACCACAGGCCTTTTTGGGTTGGAGATTGCATATTTTTCCCAATAATTCTTCTTCTGTAATTGGGGTATCCACAGGATTCTGATAGTCTTTGACTGCTAATTCAAGGATTTGTAATTTTTCTTGTATATCTTTTTGTTCTGGGCTCTTTGTTATATTGCTGTAGAGGTTTGCAAAGTGATTTCTCCACATATCCCCATTTTGGATAGCCAACTCCTCATGATGAGGTTTGTTTAATTTATTCCAATTCTCCCAGAAGTGGTTTGATTCTATGGATTCCTCAATTCCATCCAGCTGATTTCTAATGTGCTGTTCCTTTTTTGTTCTTAGGGTGCGTTTGTATTGCTTCAGTGTTTCCCCATATTGAAGGCGTATATTTTTGTTGTCTGGTTCTCTGTGTTTTTGATTAGATATATTTCTCAATGACTTTCTTAGATTTTTGCAATCATTATCAAACCATTTTTCATTATCTGTTATTTTTGGTTTGCTCTTATGCTTCTTTAGATTAGCCAAGGAGGCTAATTTGTCAAATATAAAGTTTATGTTCCTAACGGCCAAATTTACACCTTCATTGCTGAAGGAGAATGTTAAGGCTAAAAAGTTGTCCAGGAGAGATTGTATTTTTTGGCTACTAATTGCTTTTTGGTAGATGTCTGTACTGTTTGCACTCCATCTATAGGCTTGTTTAGTACCATGTAATTTATTGGGCCATGATGCTTCATGGTTGGGTTCTGCTCTTCTCAGATACACTGTGATTTTACTGTGGTCTGAGAGAGGTGTTAGTGGGCTGACTGTGAAGGCTCTGAGAGACTCTGGGTTTAGGTCGGTGGGGAAGTAGTCTACAGTGCTGCTGCCAAGGGATGAGCTGTAGGTGTACCTACCAAAAGAGTCTCCTCTCAGCCTGCCATTGACTATGTACAGACCCAGTGTTCGACAGAGCCTCAGGAGCTGTAATCCATTTTTGTTTTTCACTTTGTCATAGTTGTTTCTGTGGGGGTATGTGGGGAGGGAAAGGTTATTGCTTCCTGGTAGGTGTTTATCCCCATGACTGTTAATAGTGTCTTGTTCTTCTGCTATTCTAGCATTCAGGTCTCCACAGACCAGTACGTTGCCTTGGGCCTGAAAGTGACTAATCTCTCCCTCTAGAATGGAGAAGCTCTCTTCGTTGAAGTAGGGTGACTCTGAGGGGGGAATGTATGTGGCACAGAGGAAGACGTTTTTATCTGTCAAGATAGCCTCCTTGTTGATTTTTAACCAGATAAAGAATTCTCCTGTTTTGATCAATTCGATTGAATTAATTAGTTCAGATTTATACCATATTAGCATTCCCCCTGAGTCTCTGCCCTGTTTGATTCCTTTTAATTTAGTGGATGGTATGATTATCTCCCTATAACCTAGTGGACAGCCAGTGGAAACATCACCTCTGCACCATGTTTCCTGTAGTACTAAAATATCAACATCATCAATTTCTTTCAGGAAGTCTGGGTTTCTGCTCTTTAGCCCAAAAGCAGAGGACTTCAATCCTTGTATATTCCAACATGCAACGTAAAAAGACTTCATAACTTTTTTTTTTCTCTTTTCTTTACCTTTCAAAATGAGACAAACACTCACAATCCAAGAAGAACCATTAAAATAGGATTTTTCAATTAAAGTAAACTCTTATTTTGCAAATGTGATTTGTTTATCATTTAAGATAGAATTTGTGTCATGCCACTTGGGTGGATGTAGTGTGAGAATGGTGGAGTTCTTGTGCTCATCTTACCATGACCCTCGGCCCATCACATGTGAGCATAGTAGACTCAGCATTTGTTTAATGTCACTCATTTGGTTGGTGGGGGCTGGGCCAGTTGCTCCTCTCACAGCCTGTGCGTAGCTCTGCCTGCTGGGCTGTGGCTCCTCCAGGTGTGGGTCTGCGGTGGGGAGGAGGGGGGTGGTAGGCCTCATCTGGGTGGCTCTGAAGCTGGGCTGGGGTGGTCTGTGCTGCGCTGGCTGTGGTGGGCATTGAGGTTGGTGGTGCTGTGGTCGTGGCTGGGGGGTCCAGGGTGCTGGTCCGGGATGTTGTCTTGGTGATCTCGGCGGGGTGGAGATTGCTCCGCTGTTCCTGGGTGGAGAGGTCGGGCTGCGGTTTAGAGCGACGTCCTTGAGAGTCTTGGCAAGGATGGGGACTGTCTCCCTGTACAGGTGAACATGGTCATAGAGACAGTCCAGATCGAGGGTGGGATGGTGGGCCAGGTGTACATTGGGTCGCAGGGCACAGTCCCGGGATAGGCTGGCATTTATTCTTTGGATTGTGGCAGGGTGGAAGTCCCTCCTCTGTAGAAGGGTTGACACTATGATTCTTGAGTTGGGGAAGATTGCGGAGGCCTTCTCAATCACTCCCCGTAGTGAAGTCGCCACCCTCTCCTGCTGAGCACGCAGGTCGTTGCTTCCGGTATGTATGATTATGTGGCTTGGCGACCCGAGATGGTTCTTATCAAGCAGCTCCATGGCACTTTGCGTTGTTGGGCACCACACCTTTCTCGTTTTGTGTCTAGGGAAAAGTTTCTTCTCCTGAACATACTTCCCATTTGAGTCCATTAACAGGACGATGTCAGCCAGTGTTTCTTCTGGACTGGGGGGGGCAGAGGGGGGGCTGGTGGGTGTTGGAGCTGGGGTGTGGCTGGTCTGTGTGGGTGCCACTGTCAGTGGGAGGCTGTTCTGTGGGTTGGGGAGGAGGGGTGCAGCAGCCAGGGCTGGGGAAGTCTGGCTGGTTGAGCTGGGCTCCTCTGCTGTGTGAGGGCAGGTCATAGGGTGGTGATCTATCTGCTCCTGCAGCCTGTCCTCTGCTCTCTTTCTCTCCTGCAGCTCCTCTCTTAGTGCGGTCAGCTCCTTATTGCTGCTCTGCCTGTCTTTTTGGAGCTCTCTCACCTCCTTTGTTAGATCAGCCAGCTCTCTCTTGAGTCCGTCTCTCTCTTGCTGAACCTCTTTCAGCTGTGTTGCAAGGCTGCTGTCCTGCTCTGTCCTCACCTTGGTTAGGAGCTCCTCTAAGGTGTGGTTGTCTGGTTGCTGTTTGCTCACGCTCTCCCTGAGCAGGACCACCTCCCCCTCCAGTTTGGTGAACTCATCCCTCATGGCAGCCATGGTGGTGAGGAGGGCCTGAGCCTGCTCTGCACTGAGGGGGTCGCTCTCCTCCTGGGGCGTGTCCTCCACTATGGTGGAAAGAGAGGTGCTGGATGTGCCTTTTTGGGTGGGGAGGGTAGGGGTGAGGGGTGGAGTTTGTGTTGTGGGAGGGCATGTCACTGGTGGTGTCCTTCTCTCTCTCCGCTCTCTCTTTAATGGTCTGAAAGTCTGTTTCAAACAGCCTGATGTTACCTTGCACCATGACAGTCCCAGTCTTGTAGAGGTTGATTGTTATCATGGTGCTGTCAGGGTCGTCTGTCTCTTTGATTTTCAGCTTCCACCCATTACAGATTCCCTCTTTCTTTATGCATGGGTAGTGAGAGCAGACTGCTGAGCGCCATGCATTTGGCTGGTCAGTGAGGAAGATGAGATTACTCACGTCACCGTTTTTGTAGAGGTCTGCAAAAAGGGTTTCTGGCCTCTTCTCTAGTAGTTTCTGTTTGAAAGCTTTCCTCATTGTGTCATTTTTGGCCTTTTTTGGGTAGAGAATGGATTCTGCGCTGAGGGGGAGTGGGGACATGGTGTCTGTGCGCTCTGCTACTACCGCTACTGCTGCGCTGTTCTGCTGCCCCGTTGCCATGGCAACCGATTTGTTCGTCTGCTGTTCGCGCTACTTTCAAAAAACAGCAAAAATAGTGAAAAATCCTCACACAAAAGACTGAAGATATGTTTACAGTTAGTCCGTGCTCCTTTTTGTTTTACTCACTCAGTTTGGTCGTTTGATGTAGTTGTATTAACTGACCTTGCTAGTTTTGTTCTAGCTCGTTTCTTATGGCTAGCTTGTTAGTCTGCTGGCTGGGTCTTTGTTGTGTAGCTAGCTAGCTAGACTCAAAACTTCTTAACTTGAGGCGCCAAGTTACTTTTTTTTCTATTCTGAATGTATAGAGTTGTTGTTCATCACTTCTTGTCTGGAATTCTTCTTCGATTAGAGTGTTTATCTCATTCTAAAAACCAAAAAAATCAAATATATCAGGAGCTCATGTTGAGCATGACTCTCTCTCTCTCTCCCCACATCTCTCTCTCTCTCTCTCTCCCCACATCTCTCTCTCTCTCTCTCTCCCCACATCTATCTCTCTCTCTCCCCACATCTCTCTCTCTCTCTCTCCCCACATCTCTCTCTCTCTCTCTCCCCACATCTCTCTCTCTCTCTCTCCCCACATCTCTCTCTCTCTCTCTCTCTCTCTCCACATCTCTCTCTCTCTCTCCCCACATCTATCTCTCTCTCTCCCCACATCTCACTCTCTCTCTCCCCACATCTCACTCTCTCTCTCTCTCCCCACATCTCTCTCTCTCTCTCTCTCTCTCCCCACATCTCACTCTCTCTCTCTCTCCCCACATCTCTCTCTCTCTCTCTCTCCCCACATCTCTCTCTCTCTCTCTCTCCCCACATCTATCTCTCTCTCTCCCCACATCTCTCTCTCTCTCTCCCCACATCTCTCTCTCTCTCTCTCCCCACATCTCTCTCTCTCTCTCCCCACATCTCTCTCTCTCTCTCCCCACATCTCTCTCTCTCTCTCCCCACATCTCACTCAAATTCAAATTCAAATTCAAGCTGCTTTATTGGCATGAAAAACATTGTGTCAATATTGCCAAAGCAACAATGTATACAATATACATTGTAATACAATTAAAACAATGACAAATAATAATATAGAATGGCAGTAAATAATAATACAAAATTAAATATAAAAAATAGTAACAATAAAATGGTAACAGTCAATAGTCGAATGTAATGTATGGTGTAATGCACCACTACCACCACCACTATCATTAAACTGCTATCATTACCATTACCACCCATACCATTACTATTTGGAATGATAAACAACAATAATAATACTAATAACAATAACAGTAATAACAATAACAGTCATAATAAGTAAGTTACTGCTTACTATGCAGATGTTATTATTCAGTGTCCCTCAGGCTATGGCAGGCAAATACATATTTGGCTGCAAGAGGAGCCATTGCTCCTTCGCCCATGAGTATTTTTAGTTTTTCCTCTGGGTTTAATAAGTTAAAATTTGGAATAAATGTAGTCATTTCTGTGAATAATGAATCTCTTGGTGAGGAATATTTATCACAGTAAAGGAGAAAGTGCATCTCTGTTTCTACCTCCCCTGTCGTGCAGTGACCACATACACGCTCCTCTTTGGGTAGCCATGTCTTTTTATGTCTGCCGGTTTCTATTGCCAATCGGTGGTCACTCAGCCTGTACTTGGTAAGGATCTGTCTCTGCTTCGAATCTCTGACAGAGTAGAGATATTCAGCCAATTCATATTCTCTGTTTAGGGTCAGATAGCAATTTAGTCGGCTTTGGGATTTTGTTTCGTTTTTCCAATGTTGTAAATATGAGTCCTTTGATTGGTTCATGATTTTGTTTATTGGAATTCTTTCTTTTGAAGCAGTGCCGGTGTCAGCTTGGTTGGTTAGGTCCAACACCAGCTGACTGAGAGGGCTCGTTTCTGGGCTCAGTTCTTGGGTTTGAAGTGCTTTAAATTGCAGACTCGAATTTGGACTTGAATTTAGATGTAGCCAAAATTTTAATGATCTTTTCTGTATTTTCATTATTACTGGAAAGCGGCCCAATTCTGCCCTACATGCATTAGTTGGTGTATTTCTCTGGACTTGTAGGATTTTCCGACAGAATTCTGCATGTAGGGTTTCAATTGGATGTTTGTCCCACATTTTAAAGTCCAGTTTATTGAGTGGCCCCCAAACCTCACTTCCGTAAAGAGCTATTGGTAGGATTACACTGTCAAATATTTTGGTCCAAATTCTAATTGGGATGTTGATTTTGAATAATTTCATTTTTATTGCATACAATGCTCTGCGGGCTTTTTCTTTGAGTGCATTCACTGCCATATTAAAGTTTCCCGATGCAGATATGGTCAGACCAAGGTAGGTGTAATTTTTTGTGTGTTCAATTATGGTGTTGTTCAGGGTGAATTTATATTTGTGTTTCTGACATCTGTTTTGTTTTTGGAAAATCATGATTTTAGTTTTTGGGAAATTTACTGCCAGGGCCCAATTATGGCAATATTGCTCTAGAATATTAATGTTCTGTTGAAGACCTTCTTTGGTTGGTGATAGAAGTACCAAGTCATCAGCATATAGCAGGTATTTCACCTCTGTGTCAAATAGTGTGAGTCCTGGGGCTGGAGAATGGTCCAACGTGTCTGCTAATTCATTGATATAAATGTTGAAAAGATTTGGACTCAAACTACAGCCTTGTCTCACACCTCGACATTGTGAAAAGAATTCTGTTCTTTGGTTTTTGATTTTTATTGCACACTTGTTTTCTGTGTACATACATTTTATTAAGTCATACACCTTACCACCAAGCCCACTTTGTAGAATTTTGTAGAATAGCCCTTCGTGCCAAATAGAATCAAATGCTTTTTTAAAGTCAATAAAGCAAGCAAAGATTTTGCCCTCTTTTTTTTGGTGGACGTGTTTATTAATTAGTGTGTGTAAGGTGTATATATGGTCAGTAGTGCGATGGTTAGGGAGAAAGCCAATTTGACATTTAGTTATTACATTTTTTTCTTGAAGAAAGGTTTGGATTCTTGAATTCAAAATGCTACAGAAAACCTTTCCCAAGTTACTGTTTACACAAATTCCCCTGTAATTATTGGGGTCTGATTTGTCTCCACTTTTGTGGATAGGGGAGATGAGCCCCTGGTTCCAGACATCAGGGAAGCAGCCAGAAGTTAAAACCATGTTGAACAATTTAAGCACAGCATTTTGCAACTCAGGTGTGCTGTTTTTCAGCATTTCATTTCTGATGTTGTCTAGACCACAAGCCTTCTTTGATTTAATAGATTTGAGCTTTTCATTTAGTTCTTGTTGGGTTATTGGGTAATCTAATGGATTTTGGTTATTTTTAATGACTGATTCAAGGATTTTCAATTTTTCTTTAATTTCTAATTGGTTCTGTTTTAAGTCTTTTTGTGGGATGTTTTTGTATAGATTATCAAAATAAGTTTTCCAAATTCCTACATCTTGTATGGCTAATTCTTGTGGCTTTGTTGTGCTTAAATTGTTCCACATGTCCCAGAACTGATTTTGGTCAATTGCGTTTTCAATTTCATCAAGTGTCTTGTTGGTATAATTCAGTTTCTTGCGTTTCAGTGTATGTTTATACTGTTTCAGAGTTTCAAAGTATTCATATCGTAGCTCTGGGTTGTTTTGCTGCTTATGTTTTTTGTTTGACATTTGTCTTAGGTGTTTTCTAATTGTTTTACATTCATTATCAAACCATTTGTCAGAAACATTTTGTTTTTTGTTTCTGATGTTGCATTTCTTTGGTTTTCTCAAATTTGCTTTCGATGCTGCTTTTTGGAATATGCAGTTGATGTTTAGAGTAGCCGAATTGACACCATCTTTATTGTTTTGGTATTGTGAGTTATTGAAAAACTGTATAGAGTTCATCATTTCTTTTGAGTTCAATGTTTCAATGAATCCCTCTGCACTGTTTGGAGCCCATCTGTATGATTGGTTTATGTTGAAGAGTTTATTGGGCAGTTTTTTTGAATGAATATTGCCGGTTAATTTCTTCAAAAACACGTTGATCTGACTGTGATCTGACAATGGTGTCTGTGGTCTGACAGTGAATGCACTAATGGAGGAGGGGTCAATGTCCGTGATGGCATAATCGACTACACTTGTCCCAAGAGCTGAGCAGTAAGTAAACTGACCTAAAGAGTCCCCTCTGATTCTACCATTAAGCATGTACAGGCCTAAGGCTCGACAGAGATGCACTAACTCCTTCCCATTTTTGTTCAGTATTTGGTCAGGACTGTTTCTATTATTTATAATAGGGCTGCTGTACAAGGAGGGGTGACCAAATATGTGGTGGTTACCTCCCGCATCAGTGTAGTCAGGCTCAGAACCTGTTCTTGCATTGAAATCTCCACAAAGAAGCACTTTACCCTCTGCCTGAAATGTAATGATTTCTGTATGGAGATTGTCAAAAAACTGATCATCATAATATGGTGAATCTGAAGGAGGAGCATAAGCTGCACATATGTACACATCATTGTCACAATAGATTGTACCTTTGTTAAGTTTTAGCCAAATGTGACTGGTACCTTTTTTCATTTCATTCAGTGCCAAGTCCTGCTTATGCCAAATGATGATTCCACCTGAGTCTCGGCCCCGTTTAACATTTTTATGTTTGATTGATGGTAGTAAACTTTCCCTATAGCCCGAGGGACACTGAGTATCTATTTCTCCACGACACCATGTTTCCAGTAGGATTATGATGTCCTGTCCTTTGATGTTTTTAATCAATTCTGGATTTGTTGTTTTATAACCAAAATGTGAAGAGTAAAGTCCCTGGATATTCCAAGAGCTGATAGTTAATGATCTCATTTATAATAAGTGATATTCACTGGTTTGAGTAAAGTACATTGAAAACAATACAAAATAATATATATATATACACATACATACATATATATATACATATACACACATACATACACACACACACACACACACATACATACATACATACATACATACATACATACATACATACATACATACATACATACATACATACATACATACATACATACATACATACATACATACATACATACACACACACCATTATATATAAATATTATTATTATACTGGTGCCAATAAAATTAAGAATAGTTGTAAACAAATTAATAAGAATGGAATAAGACTGCACAAAAAATAAGTACAATGCAATCTGCAACCCTGTGTGTGTGTGTGCCCGTGAATGAAAGGGTCTGTCTAGCTCAGTAGTCTGCATATTAGTTGCAGTAGTTGGCGCACCTCTCCTATCTCTGATTGTTCTAGGTGTCTTTTGCCAGAGGTTACCTCAGCATATGTAGGCTGATGATCTGAATGATACATGGTGTGGACTGCATCATGTGGTGTACTTCTCTGAAGGACAGTGTTCTGTCCGACCCTGGAGTAGTGGTCAGAGCTGTGTTGTGATGGGCCAGGTCCAGTAGAGATGTGTTGTGACGGGCCAGGTCCAGTAGAGCTGTGTTGTGATGGGTCAGGTCTAGTAGAGATGTGTTGTGATGGGCCTGGTCTAGTAGAGCTGTGTTGTGATGGGCCTGGTCCAGTAGAGCTGTGTTCTGATGGGCCTGGTCTAGTAGAGCTGTGTTGTGATGGGCCTGGTCCAGTAGAGCTATGTTGTGATGGGCCTGGTCTAGTAGAGCTGTGTTGTGAAGGCCCTGGTCTAGTAGAGCTGTGTTGTGATGGGCCGGGTCTAGTCGTGCTGTCCTGAGGCGGGTCTGGTCTCGTAAATCTGTGTTGTGTTGGGCCTGGTCTAGTAGAGCTGTGTTGTGATGGGCCTGGTCTAGTAGAGCTGTGTTGTGTTGGGCCTGGTCTAGTCGTGTTGTCCTGATGCGGGTCTGGTCTCGTAAATCTGTGTTGTGATGGGCCTGGTCTAGTAGAGCTGTGTTGTAATAAGCCGTGTCTGGCTCTTTTCTCCTGGGGATGGTGGAGGTACTGTTGTTTCAGAAGGTGGGGCGGGGGACCTCTGTTGCTGGGGTGATGGGTGTGTGGGTCCCTGCCAAGTGTTGCATCTTTTAGGTCCTTGGCAAAGGTTCTGACACTGTCCTGATCAAGATGTACATTATCGTATAAGTGTTGACATGTCAGAGTGGGGTGGTGAGCCGTTCTGACGTTGAGTAGTGAGGCACAGTCCACAGTGATCTGTTGATTTATTTTGTCGATCAACTGTCCTGGGAAGTCTTTTCTTGGTAGGAGGGTGGACACAACTATATTGGTTGTTGGGAACACAGCCTGTGCCCGTTCTGCCACTCTTCTCACTGCCCCAGATACATCTTCACCTTTGGCATGAAGGTCGTTTGTGCCAGTGTGGATGATGATGTTGTCGAGGGTGTCAATCCTGGTCTGACTGAGTAGCTGCATTGCACTGTCAGTTGTAGGACACCAGAACTTATACACCTGGTGTCTAGGGAATAATCTTTCCTGTACTAAGAACTTCCCATTTGAATCAATAAGGATTGCAGTTGTGGGTGACTGTCTGGCTGGAGCAGACTGGGAGACTGGTATTCTGACCTGGGCTGGAGCAGACTGGGAGGCTGGTATTCTGACCTGGGCTGGAGCACACTGTGTTGGAGCAGACTGAGAGGCTGGTTGGCTGACCTGGGCTGGAGCAGACTGAGAGGCTGGTATTCTGACCTGGGCTGGAGCACACTGTGCTGGAGCAGACTGGGAGACTGGTATTCTGACCTGTGCTGGAGCAGACTGGGAGACTGGTATTCTGACCTGTGCTAGAGCAGACTGGGAGACTGGTATTCTGACCTGGGCTGGAGCACACTGGGAGACTGGTATTCTGACCTGGGCTGGAGCACACTGTGTTGGAGCAGACTGAGAGGCTGGTTGGCTGACCTGGGCTGGAGCAGACTGGTAGGCTGGTGCAGTGTCATCAGGCTGTGTGGTGGAGGCCATGCTGGTCTCGGGTTCTGCTTGTGTTGTGCCAAGCTGGTGGACATGTTCTCCAGATGCAGAGGACATAATGACTCGCTGCTGGTTGAGGAGGTCAATGTACCTCTCTCTTTGTTCTAGCTCCTTTCTTGTTGTGCTCAGATGGTCTCTGAGGTCATAATTTGTCTGACTCAGTTTGTCCATTCTGCTTTCCAGTTTAGCAATAGATGCTCTGCTCTCCTCCTTGAACTGTTTCATCTCTTCTTTAAGTTTCTGGACAGTGTCCTCCTCTTGAAGCTTGTTCTCTCTGAGTTCTATGACCTCTGCTTCGACTAGAGAGAGGGTGTTGTGGAAACGTTGCATAGCAGGTGTTCTTGGTGTTGTAGGCATGTCCTTGGCTCTGTCTGCTGCAGGTGAGGTAGGTAGAGGGACACTGAGGGCTTCTTGCTGGGTCACAGAGACCGTTGGGGGCTGCTCTTCACCGTCATCTCCCTCCTTGACTTTTTCCTCAGTTTCTGAGATGATTTCAGCTTCTGCTTTTAGGGTAGTAAACCTATTCTCAAAAGCCTGGAGGCTTGAATCATTGCCTTGTATCAATACAGTTCCATTATTATATACATTTACTGTTTGATATGTGTTGCTAGGGTCAGCTTCTTCAAAAATGCTGATCTGACATCCTTGGCTGATGCCTCTCTTTTTTGAGAAAGGGAAATGGTTGCAAATAACCCTTTTCCATATGTGCCCTCGTTTGGTATTAAAAATTAAATTTGCTCTTGTTTTGCAACTGGTAAGATCTGCAAACAGGCATTCATGGTTCTGTCCCATCAACAAACCTTTGAAACTTTTCTTAGCTTTCTCTGTTTTGATGTCTGGTGGGTAAACAATTTCCATAGCAACGCTGGTGATGTTGGCTGATGTTGCAATAGAAGTGTTGTTTCTTGTATTATTGTCTTTTATGTCTTTAGAGGACTGCTTCACCTTGATGTCCCCTTTCCCTTTTCTTCTGTCCTTATTTTGTCCCACTTTGTCCCTTCTTCTCTTCTGTCAACTAGACACTCCTTGTTAGCTAGCTAGCTTCTTTCAGGAGAGTCCCTAGCAACTGCCTAGCAACAGGTAAACAACTTAGCTAGCTAAGAAAACGGTATAATTTTATGAAAAAATGTTACTTTTTCAAAATCCTTTCTTCTTTGTTTGCTGCTTGTTTGGTCTCCTATTCAGTCTAGCAGTTTTCTTTTGCATTTTTTCGATGTACTTTACTCTAAAAACCATGTAAATTTCAATATTTTTAGGAGCTCATCTTTTCAGCTGCTGCTGCTTAATTTGGAACTCCGGACACTCTCTCTCTCTCTCCCCACATCTCTCTCTCTCTCTCTCCCCACATCTCACTCTCTCTCTCTCTCCCCACATCTCTCTCTCGCTCTCTCTCCCCACATCTCTCTCTCTCTCTCTCTCCCCACATCTATCTCTCTCTCTCCCCACATCTCTCTCTCTCTCTCCCCACATCTCTCTCTCTCTCTCCCCACATCTCTCTCTCTCTCTCCCCACATCTCTCTCTCTCTCTCCCCACATCTCTCTCTCTCTCTCCCCACATCTCGCTCTCTCTCTCCCCACATCTCACTCTCTCTCTCTCTCCCCACATCTCTCTCTCTCTCTCTCTCCCCACATCTCTCTCGCTCTCTCTCTCCCCACATCTCACTCTCTCTCTCTCTCCCCACATCTCACTCTCTCTCTCTCTCCCCACATCTCTCTCTCTCTCCCCACATCTCTCTCTCTCTCCCCACATCTCACTCTCTCTCTCCCCACATCTCCCTCTCTCTCTCTCCCCACATCTCTCTCTCTCTCTCCCCACATCTCTCTCTCTTTCTCTCCCCACATCTCTCTCTCTCTCCCCACATCTCTCTCTCTCTCTCTCCCCACATCTCTCTCTCTCTCTCTCCCCACATCTCTCTCTCTCTCTCCCCACATCTCTCTCTCTCTCTCTCCCCACATCTCTCTCTCTCTCTCTCCCCACATCTCTCTCTCTCTCTCCCCACATCTCTCTCTCTCTCTCCCCACATCTCTCTCTCTCTCTCCCCACATCTCTCTCTCTCTCTCTCCCCACATCTCTCTCTCTCTCTCTCCCCACATCTCACTCTCTCTCTCCCCACATCTCTCTCTCTCTCCCCACATCTCTCTCTCTCTCTCTCCCCACATCTCACTCTCTCTCTCCCCACATCTCTCTCTCTCTCTCTCCCCACATCTCTCTCTCTCTCTCCCCACATCTCTCTCTCTCTCTCTCCCCACATCTCTCTCTCTCTCTCTCCCCACATCTCACTCTCTCTCTCCCCACATCTCTCTCTCTCTCTCTCCCCACATCTCTCTCTCTCCCCACATCTCTCTCTCTCTCTCTCCCCACATCTCTCTCTCTCTCTCTCCCCACATCTCTCTCTCTCTCTCTCCCCACATCTCACTCTCTCTCTCCCCACATCTCACTCTCTCTCTCCCCACATCTCTCTCTCTCTCTCCCCACATCTCTCTCTCTCTCTCTCCCCACATCTCTCTCTCTCTCTCTCCCCACATCTCTCTCTCTCTCTCTCTCCCCACATCTCTCTCTCTCTCTCTCTCTCTCCCCACATCTCTCTCTCTCTCTCCCCACATCTATATCTCTCTCTCCCCACATCTCTCTCTCTCTCTCTCTCCCCACATCTCTCTCTCTCTCTCTCTCCCCACATCTCTCTCTCTCTCTCCCCACATCTATCTCTCTCTCTCCCCACATCTCACTCTCTCTCTCTCTCCCCACATCTCACTCTCTCTCTCTCTCCCCACATCTCTCTCTCTCTCTCTCCCCCACATCTCTCTCTCTCTCTCCCCACATCTCTCTCTCTCTCTCCCCACATCTCTCTCTCTCTCTCCCCACATCTCTCTCTCTCTCTCCCCACATCTCTCTCTCTCTCTCCCCACATCTCTCTCTCTCTCTCCCCACATCTCTCTCTCTCTCTCCCCACATCTCACTCTCTCTCTCTCCCCACATCTCACTCTCTCTCTCCCCACATCTCACTCTCTCTCTCCCCACATCTCTCTCTCCCCACATCTCTCTCTCTCTCTCTCCCCACATCTCTCTCTCTCTCTCTCCCCACATCTCTCTCTCCCCACATCTCTCTCTCTCTCTCTCCCCACATCTCTCTCTCTCTCTCTCCCCACATCTATCTCTCTCTCTCCCCACATCTCTCTCTCTCTCTCTCCCCACATCTCTCTCTCTCTCTCTCCCCACATCTCTCTCTCTCTCTCTCCCCACATCTCTCTCTCTCTCTCTCTCTCTCTCTCTCCACATCTCTCTCTCTCTCTCCCCACATCTATCTCTCTCTCTCCCCACATCTCACTCTCTCTCTCCCCACATCTCACTCTCTCTCTCTCTCCCCACATCTCTCTCTCTCTCTCTCTCCCCACATCTCTCTCTCTCTCTCCCCACATCTCTCTCTCTCTCTCTCTCTCTCTCTCCCCACATCTATCTCTCTCTCTCCCCACATCTCTCTCTCTCTCTCCCCACATCTCTCTCTCTCTCTCTCCCCACATCTCTCTCTCTCTCTCCCCACATCTCTCTCTCTCTCTCCCCACATCTCTCTCTCTCTCTCCCCACATCTCACTCTCTCTCTCTCTCCCCACATCTCTCTCTCTCTCTCTCCCCACATCTCTCTCTCTCTCTCTCTCCCCACATCTCTCTCTCGCTCTCTCTCCCCACATCTCTCTCTCTCTCTCTCTACCCACATCTATCTCTCTCTCTCCCCACATATCTCTCTCTCTCTCCCCACATCTCTCTCTCTCTCTCCCCACATCTCTCTCTCTCTCTCCCCACATCTCTCTCTCTCTCTCCCCACATCTCACTCTCTCTCTCCCCACATCTCACTCTCTCTCTCTCTCCCCACATCTCACTCTCTCTCTCTCTCCCCACATCTCTCTCTCTCTCTCTCCCCACATCTCTCTCGCTCTCTCTCTCCCCACATCTCACTCTCTCTCTCCCCACATCTCACTCTCTCTCTCTCTCCCCACATCTCTCTCTCTCTCCCCACATCTCTCTCTCTCTCCCCACATCTCACTCTCTCTCTCCCCACATCTCACTCTCTCTCTCCCCACATCTCTCTCTCTCTCCCCACATCTCTCTCTCTCTCCCCACCTCTCTCTCTCTCTCTCCCCACATCTCTCTCTCTCTCTCCCCACATCTCTCTCTCTCTCTCTCCCCACATCTCACTCTCTCTCTCTCTCCCCACCTCTCTCTCTCTCCCCACACAGACTGTCCTCTCTGGGCAGCCAGGTTTGTCTGTGACGACCGGTCTCTATAGCCAGACTGTCCTCTCTGGGCAGCCAGGTTTGTCTGTGACGACCGGTCTCTATAGCCAGACTGTCCTCTGGGCAGCCAGGTTTGTCTGTGACGACCGGTCTCTATAACCAGACTGTGCTCACTGAGTCTGTACCTAATCAATGTTTTCCTCAGTTTTCTATCAGTCACAGTGGTCAGATAGTCTGCCACCATGTACTGTCTGTTTAGAGCCAAATAACATTGAAGTTTACTTAGATTTTTTGTGGTGTCTTTCCAATAGGTCATATATTTTTGTTTTTGTTTTGTGATGATTTGGTTGGGCCAGATTTTCTGAGGGCTGTCCTGAGGCTCTCTCTCTCTCCCCCCACACATCTCTCTCTCTCTCTCTCTCTCTCTCTCTCTCTCTCTCTCTCTCTCTCTCTCTCTCTCTCTCTCTCTCTCTCTCTCTCTCCCCCCCACACATCTCTCTCTCTCTCTCTCTCTCTCTCTCTCTCTCTCTCTCTCTCTCTCTCTCTCTCTCTCTCTCTCTCTCCCCCACACATCTCTCTCTCTCTCTCTCTCTCTCTCTCTCTCTCTCTCTCTCTCTCTCTCTCTCTCTCTCTCTCTCTCTCTCTCTCTCTCCCCCCCACACATCTCTCTCTCTCTCTCTCTCTCTCTCTCTCTCTCTCTCTCTCTCTCTCTCTCTCTCTCTCTCTCCCCCCCACACATCTCTCTCTCTCTCCCCACATCTCACTCTCTCTCTCTCCCCACATCTCACTCTCTCTCTCCCCACATCTCACTCTCTCTCTCCCCACATCTCTCTCTCTCTCTCCCCACATCTCTCTCTCTCTCTCTCCC
>NC_092092.1:2708987-2712974 GCF_045679555.1 Salvelinus alpinus
CCACATCTCACTCTCTCTCTCTCTCCCCACATCTCTCTCTCTCTCTCTCTCCCCACATCTCACTCTCTCTCTCTCTCCCCACATCTCTCTCTCTCTCTCTCTCCCCACATCTCTCTCTCTCTCTCTCTCCCCACATCTATCTCTCTCTCTCCCCACATCTCTCTCTCTCTCTCCCCACATCTCTCTCTCTCTCTCTCCCCACATCTCTCTCTCTCTCTCCCCACATCTCTCTCTCTCTCTCCCCACATCTCTCTCTCTCTCTCCCCACATCTCACTCTCTCTCTCTCTCCCCCACATCTCTCTCTCTCTCTCTCCCCACATCTCACTCTCTCTCTCTCTCCCCACATCTCTCTCTCGCTCTCTCTCCCCACATCTCTCTCTCTCTCTCTCTCTCCCCACATCTCTCTCTCTCTCTCCCCACATCTCTCTCTCTCTCTCCCCACATCTCTCTCTCTCTCTCCCCACATCTCTCTCTCTCTCTCCCCACATCTCACTCTCTCTCCCCACATCTCACTCTCTCTCTCTCTCCCCACATCTCTCTCTCTCTCTCTCTCCCCACATCTCTCTCTCTCTCTCTCTCCCCACATCTCTCTCTCTCTCTCCCCACATCTCACTCTCTCTCTCTCTCCCCACATCTCACTCTCTCTCTCTCTCCCCACATCTCTCTCTCTCTCCCCACATCTCTCTCTCTCTCCCCACATCTCACTCTCTCTCTCTCCCCACATCTCACTCTCTCTATCTCTCCCCACATCTCTCTCTCTCTCTCCCCACATCTCTCTCTCTCTCTCCCCACATCTCTCTCTCTCTCCCCACATCTCTCTCTCTCTCTCTCTCCCCACATCTCTCTCTCTCTCCCCACATCTCACTCTCTCTCTCCCCACATCTCACTCTCTCTCTCCCCACATCTCTCTCTCTCTCCCCACATCTCTCTCTCTCTCCCCCCACCTCTCTCTCTCTCTCCCCACATCTCTCTCTCTCTCTCCCCACATCTCTCTCTCTCTCTCTCCCCACATCTCACTCTCTCTCTCTCTCCCCACCTCTCTCTCTCTCCCCACACAGACTGTCCTCTCTGGGCAGCCAGGTTTGTCTGTGACGACCGGTCTCTATAACCAGACTGTGCTCACTGAGTCTGTACCTAATCAATGTTTTCCTCAGTTTTCTATCAGTCACAGTGGTCAGATAGTCTGCCACCATGTACTGTCTGTTTAGAGCCAAATAACATTGAAGTTTACTTAGATTTTTTGTGGTGTCTTTCCAATAGGTCATATATTTTTGTTTTTGTTTTGTGATGATTTGGTTGGGCCAGATTTTCTGAGGGCTGTCCTGAGGCTCTCTCTCTCTCCCCCTCATTCTTCCAGGCAGAATTAATTGAATGAATTAGCCAGTGTTTATTCATTAACAATTAAACCCTGAAAGTGAAAACCCATTGTAAATAATGCCTCTTTAAACCATATTGTCGTCGTAGACCAACACAGGGAAACAGAGGGTGTGTTCTTGAAACCCATATACCAAAAACAGTGGGCTGCTATTTAAACTGAATCAATTTCCTGTTTTTATCGTGCATCCTGAACAAAGGGCGTCCTTATAGCTCACCAGCGTCGTCTTGCTGAGATAAGCTACAGTACAGGGGGTCTTTGGTCCGGTGTCCTCAGCCACATTCTCCTACTGAAGCTACCGTCCTCAGCCACATTCTCCTGCTGAAGCTACGGTACTGTAGTGTCCTCAGCCACATTCTCCTGCTGAAGCTACGGTACTGTAGTGTCCTCAGCCACATTCTCCTGCTGAAGCTACGGTACTGTGGTGTCCTCAGCCACATTCTCCTGCTGAAGCTACGGTACTGTAGTGTCCTCAGCCACATTCTCCTGCTGAAGCTACGGTACTGTAGTGTCCTCAGCCACATTCTCCTGCTGAAGCTACGGTACTGTGGTCTCCTCAGCCACATTCTCCTGCTGAAGCTACGGTACTGTGGTGTCCTCAGCCACATTCTCCTGCTGAAGCTACGGTACTGTGGTGTCCTCAGCCACATTCTCCTGCTGAAGCTACGGTACTGTGGTGTCCTCAGCCACATTCTCCTGCTGAAGCTACGGTACTGTGGTGTCCTCAGCCTCATTCTGCTGCTGAAGCTACGGTACTGTAGTCTCCTCAGCCACATTCTCCTGCTGAAGCTACGGTACTGTGGTCTCCTCAGCCACATTCTCCTGCTGAAGCTACGGTACTGTGGTGTCCTCAGCTTCATTCTCCTGCTGAAGCTACGGTACTGTGGTGTCCTCAGCCTCATTCTCCTGCTGAAGCTACGGTACTGTGGGTGTCCTCAGCCTCATTCTCCTGCTGAAGCTACGGTACTGTGGTGTCCTCAGCCACATTCTCCTGCTGAAGCTACGGTACTGTGGTGTCCTCAGCCTCATTCTGCTGCTGAAGCTACGGTACTGTGGTGTCCTCAGCCTCATTCTCCTGCTGAAGCTACGGTACTGTGGTGTCCTCAGCCTCATTCTCCTGCTGAAGCTACGGTACTGTGGTGTCCTCAGCCACATTCTCCTGCTGAAGCTACGGTACTGTGGTGTCCTCAGCCACATTCTCCTGCTGAAGCTACGGTACTGTGGTGTCCTCAGCCTCATTCTCCTGCTGAAGCTACGGTACTGTGGTGTCCTCAGCCTCATTCTCCTGCTGAAGCTACGGTACTGTGGTGTCCTCAGCCACATTCTCCTGCTGAAGCTACGGTACTGTAGTGTCCTCAGCCACATTCTCCTGCTGAAGCTACGGTACTGTGGTGTCCTCAGCCACATTCTCCTGCTGAAGCTACGGTACTGTGGTGTCCTCAGCCTCATTCTCCTGCTGAAGCTACGGTACTGTGGTGTCCTCAGCCACATTCTCCTGCTGAAGCTACGGTACTGTGGTGACCTCAGCCTCATTCTCCTGCTGAAGCTACGGTACTGTAGTGTCCTCAGCCACATTCTCCTGCTGAAGCTACGGTACTGTGGTGTCCTCAGCCACATTCTCCTGCTGAAGCTACGGTACTGTGGTGGCCTCAGCCACATTCTCCTGCTGAAGCTACGGTACTGTAGTGTCCTCAGCCACATTCTCCTGCTGAAGCTACGGTACTGTAGTGTCCTCAGCCACATTCTCCTGCTGAAGCTACGGTACTGTAGTGTCCTCAGCCACATTCTCCTGCTGAAGCTACGGTACTGTAGTGTCCTCAGCCTCATTCTCCTGCTGAAGCTACGGTACTGTAGTGTCCTCAGCCACATTCTCCTGCTGAAGCTACGGTACTGTGGTGTCCTCAGCCTCATTCTCCTGCTGAAGCTACGGTACTGTAGTGTCCTCAGCCACATTCTCCTGCTGAAGCTACGGTACTGTGGTGTCCTCAGCCACATTCTCCTGCTGAAGCTACGGTACTGTGGTGTCCTCAGCCACATTCTCCTGCTGAAGCTACGGTACTGTGGTGTCCTCAGCCACATTCTCCTGCTGAAGCTACGGTACTGTGGTGTCCTCAGCCACATTCTCCTGCTGAAGCTACGGTACTGTGGTGTCCTCAGCCTCATTCTCCTGCTGAAGCTACGGTACTGTAGTGTCCTCAGCCTCATTCTCCTGCTGAAGCTACGGTACTCTAACAACACCGTCTCTTGTGTCAACAGCAGGGAAATCCATTTATTCAGCAGGTCCATTTAATGGGGCATTAACATACAAATACAGGGAGGACAACACTCTGTCTGTCTGTGTGTGTGTCTGTGTGTGTGTCTGTGTGTGTGTGTGTGTGTGTGTGTGTGTGTGTGTGTGTGTGTGTGTGTGTGTGTGTGTGTGTGTGTGTGTGTGTGTGTGTGTGTGTACGTAGCTGTAGCCAGAGGGCCCAGGAGAGTAGGGGAGAGTTTAGTGATTCCCGTAGAGCGGGTGCACATTATGATTGCAGCAACAAGCAGCAGTTGTTCAATTAAAACCTGATCACAGGTTGGTTAATCAGGCTGACGTAGCATTATAACAACTCTCCTCTGA
>NC_092092.1:2713074-2798074 GCF_045679555.1 Salvelinus alpinus
CACAGGTTGGTTAATCAGGCTGACGTAGCATTATAACAACTCTCCTCTGATTACAGGTTGGTTAATCCGGCTGACGTAGCATTATAACATCTCTCCTCTGATTACAGGTTGGTTAATCCGGCTGACGTAGCATTATAACATCTCTCCTCTGACCACAGGTTGGTTAATCAGGCTGACGTAGCATTATAACAACTCTCCTCTGATTACAGGTTGGTTAATCCGGCTGACGTAGCATTATAACATCTCTCCTCTGACCACAGGTTGGTTAATCAGGCTGACGTAGCATTATAACAACTCTCCTCTGATTACAGGTTGGTTAATCCGGCTGACGTAGCATTATAACATCTCTCCTCTGATTACAGGTTGGTTAATCAGGCTGACGTAGCATTATAACAACTCTCCTCTGATTACAGGTTGGTTAATCCGGCTGACGTAGCATTATAACATCTCTCCTCTGACCACAGGTTGGTTAATCAGGCTGACGTAGCATTATAACAACTCTCCTCTGATTACAGGTTGGTTAATCCGGCTGACGTAGCATTATAACATCTCTCCTCTGATTACAGGTTGGTTAATCAGGCTGACGTAGCATTATAACAACTCTCCTCTGATTACAGGTTGGTTAATCCGGCTGACGTAGCATTATAACAACTCTCCTCTGATTACAGGTTGGTTAATCAGGCTGACGTAGCATTATAACAACTCTCCTCTGATTACAGGTTGGTTAATCAGGCTGACGTGGCATTATAACAACTCTCCTCTGATTACAGGTTGGTTAATCAGGCTGACGTAGCATTATAACAACTCTCCTCTGATTACAGGTTGGTTAATCAGGCTGACGTAGCATTATAACAACTCTCCTCTGACCACAGGTTGGTTAATCAGGCTGACGTAGCATTATAACAACTCTCCTCTGATTACAGGTTGGTTAATCAGGCTGACGTAGCATTATAACATCTCTCCTCTGATTACAGGGTGGTTAATCCGGCTGACGTAGCATTATAACAACTCTCCTCTGATTACAGGTTGGTTAATCAGGCTGACGTAGCATTATAACAACTCTCCTCTGATCACAGGTTGGTTAATCAGGCTGACGTAGCATTATAACAACTCTCCTCTGATTACAGGTTGGTTAATCCGGCTGACGTAGCATTATAACAACTCTCCTCTGATTACAGGTTGGTTAATCCGGCTGACGTAGCATTATAACAACTCTCCTCTGACCACAGGTTGGTTAATCCGGCTGACGTAGCATTATAACAACTCTCCTCTGATTACAGGTTGGTTAATCAGGCTGACGTAGCATTATAACAACTCTCCTCTGACCACAGGTTGGTTAATCCGGCTGACGTAGCATTATAACAACTCTCCTCTGATTACAGGTTGGTTAATCAGGCTGACGTGGCATTATAACAACTCTCCTCTGACCACAGGTTGGTTAATCAGGCTGACGTAGCATTATAACATCTCTCCTCTGATTACAGGGTGGTTAATCCGGCTGACGTAGCATTATAACAACTCTCCTCTGATTACAGGTTGGTTAATCAGGCTGACGTAGCATTATAACAACTCTCCTCTGATCACAGGTTGGTTAATCAGGCTGACGTAGCATTATAACAACTCTCCTCTGATTACAGGTTGGTTAATCCGGCTGACGTAGCATTATAACAACTCTCCTCTGATTACAGGTTGGTTAATCCGGCTGACGTAGCATTATAACAACTCTCCTCTGACCACAGGTTGGTTAATCCGGCTGACGTAGCATTATAACAACTCTCCTCTGATTACAGGTTGGTTAATCAGGCTGACGTGGCATTATAACAACTCTCCTCTGACCACAGGTTGGTTAATCCGGCTGACGTAGCATTATAACAACTCTCCTCTGATTACAGGTTGGTTAATCAGGCTGACGTGGCATTATAACAACTCTCCTCTGACCACAGGTTGGTTAATCAGGCTGACGTAGCATTATAACATCTCTCCTCTGATTACAGGTTGGTTAATCCGGCTGACGTAGCATTATAACAACTCTCCTCTGACCACAGGTTGGTTAATCAGGCTGACGTAGCATTATACCAACTCTCCTCTGATCACAGGTTGGTTAATCAGGCTGACGTAGCATTATACCAACTCTCCTCTGACCACAGGTTGGTTAATCAAGCTGACGTAGCATTATAACATCTCTCCTCTGATCACAGGTCGGTTAATCAGGTTGACGTAGCATTATAACAACTCTCCTCTGATCACAGGTTGGTTAATCAGGCTGACGTAGCATTATACCAACTCTCCTCTGACCACAGGTTGGTTAATCAGGCTGACGTAGCATTATACCAACTCTCCTCTGACCACAGGTTGGTTAATCAAGCTGACGTAGCATTATACCAACTCTCCTCTGACCACAGGTTGGTTAATCAGGCTGACGTAGCATTATAACAACTCTCCTCTGACCACAGGTTGGTTAATCCGGCTGACGTAGCATTATAACAACTCTCCTCTGATTACAGGTTGGTTAATCCGGCTGACGTAGCATTATAACAACTCTCCTCTGATTACAGGTTGGTTAATCCGGCTGACGTAGCATTATAACAACTCTCCTCTGATTACAGGTTGGTTAATCAGGCTGACGTGGCATTATAACAACTCTCCTCTGACCACAGGTTGGTTAAACAGGCTGACGTAGCATTATAACAACTCTCCTCTGATTACAGGATGGTTAATCAGGCTGGCGTAGCATTATAACAACTCTCCTCTGACCACAGGTTGGTTAATCAGGCTGACGTAGCATTATAACAACTCTCCTCTGATTACAGGTTGGTTAATCCGGCTGACGTAGCATTATAACAACTCTCCTCTGATTACAGGTTGGTTAATCAGGCTGACGTGGCATTATAACAACTCTCCTCTGATTACAGGTTGGTTAATCAGGCTGACGTGGCATTATAACAACTCTCCTCTGATTACAGGTTGGTTAATCAGGCTGACGTGGCATTATAACAACTCTCCTCTGACCACAGGTTGGTTAATCAGGCTGACGTAGCATTATAACAACTCTCCTCTGATTACAGGATGGTTAATCAGGCTGGCGTAGCATTATAACAACTCTCCTCTGACCACAGGTTGGTTAATCAGGCTGACGTAGCATTATAACAACTCTCCTCTGATTACAGGTTGGTTAATCCGGCTGACGTAGCATTATAACATCTCCCCTCTGACCACAGGTTGGTTAATCAGGCTGACGTAGCATTATAACATCTCTCCTCTGATTACAGGGTGGTTAATCCGGCTGACGTAGCATTATAACAACTCTCCTCTGACCACAGGTTGGTTAATCAGGCTGACGTAGCATTATACCAACTCTCCTCTGACCACAGGTTGGTTAATCAAGCTGACGTAGCATTATACCAACTCTCCTCTGACCACAGGTTGGTTAATCAAGCTGACGTAGCATTATAACATCTCTCCTCTGATCACAGGTCTTTTAATCAGGTTGACGTAGCATTATAACAACTCTCCTCTGATCACAGGTTGGTTAATCAGGCTGACGTAGCATTATACCAACTCTCCTCTGACCACAGGTTGGTTAATCAGGCTGACGTAGCATTATACCAACTCTCCTCTGACCACAGGTTGGTTAATCAGGCTGACGTAGCATTATAACAACTCTCCTCTGATTGCTTTTTAGATCAATGAAGTGAGAGAGAGGAGGACCGTGCAGTATAACAACACAGGGGTGGTAGCCGAAGTCTGGATTCCAAGTGGCACCCTATCCCCTATTGGCCCTGGTCAAAAGTAGTGTACTACATAGCGAATAGGGTGCCACTTGTGACGCAACCTAAGTGTGATTGCGTTTCAAATCGAGATTTTAACCTATTAATGTATAGCATCTGAAGCGCGTGTTTTTTCCTAGTATGAATGGTTAATTAAAACATTACAGTGTAGTTCATTACAGACGCTTAGAGTGGCTCTTAATGGTTGGTATGGAAACTATAGCTAAGCCAGTAGCAACCTGATGTCACGCCCTGACCTTAGAGAGCCTTTTTATTTCTCTATTTGGTTAGGTCAGGGTGTGATTTGGGTGGGCATTCTAGTTTGTCTATTTCTTTGTTGGCCGGGTATGGTTCCCAATCAGAGGCAGCTGTTTATCGTTGTCTCTGATTGGGGATCATATTTAGGCAGACCTTTTTCCCACCTTCAGTTGTGGGATCTTGTTTTCTGTTTAGTGTTTCTGCCTGACAGAACTGTGCGCTTTCGTTTTCACGTTTGTTATTTTGTTTGAGTGTTTTTGAAATAAAAGAATCATGAACACTTACCACGCTGCACCTTGGTCCACTCTTCATACCACCAACGAGCGCCGTTACACCTGAGGATGTAGTGTAGAATATGATAGGACCTAAATAGTGTAGGATGGAGTTAATGTAGGATGTTGGGATGTAGGATGGAGTTAATGAAGGATGGAGTTAATGTAGTACCTGGGATGTAGGATGGAGTTAATGTAGGACCTGGGATGTAGGATGGAGTTAATGTAGTACCTGGGATGTAGGATGGAGTTAATATAGGACGTTGGGATGTAGGATGGAGTTAATGTAGGATGTTGGGATGTAGGATGGAGTTAATGTAGGACGTTGGGATTTAGGATGGAGTTAATGTAGTACCTGGGATGTAGGATGGAGTTAATGTAGGACCTGGGATGTAGGATGGAGTTAATGTAGGACCTGGGATGTAGGATGGAGTTAATGTAGTACCTGGGATGTAGGATGGAGTTAATATAGGACGTTGGCATTTAGGATGGAGTTAATGTAGGACCTGGGATGTAGGATGGAGTTAATGAAGGACGTTGGGATGTAGGATGGAGTTAATGTAGGACCTGGGATGTAGGATGGAGTTAATATGGGACGTTGGCATTTAGGATGGAGTTAATGTAGGACCTGGGATGTAGGATGGAGTTCATGAAGGACATTGGGATGTAGGATGGAGTTAATGTTGAACATTGGATGTAGGATGGAATTAACTCTGAAGATTGTTCCATACATGGGTTGTAAGGAAACTATACTGAACAAAATATAAATAAACTAAACGCTGCTGGGGGCATGGTAACTGGTACTGCTATGGGGATGTAATGTAACTGGTACTGCTATGGGGATGTAATGTAGGGGTATGGTAACTGGTACTGCTATGGGGATGTAATGAAGGGGTATGGTAACTGGTACTGCTATGGGGATGTAATGAAGGGGTATGGTAACTGGTACTGCTATGGGGATGTAATGAAGGGGTATGGTAACTGGTACTGCTATGGGGATGTAATGAAGGGGTATGGTAACTGGTACTGCTATGGGGATGTAATGAAGGGGTATGGTAACTGGTACTGCTATGGGGATGTAATGTAGGGGTATGGTAACTGGTACTGCTATGGGGATGTAATGTAACTGGTACTGCTATGGGGATGTAATGAAGGGGTATGGTAACTGGTACTGCTATGGGGATGTAATGTAGGGGTATGGTAACTGGTACTGCTATGGGGATGTAATGAAGGGGTATGGTAACTGGTACTGCTATGGGGATGTAATGTAACTGGTACTGCTATGGGGATGTAATGTAACTGGTACTGCTATGGGGATGTAATGTAACTGGTACTGCTATGGGGATGTAATGTAGGGGTATGGTAACTGGTACTGCTATGGGGATGTAATGAAGGAGTATGGTAACTGGTACTGCTATGGGGAAGTAATGTAGGGGTATGGTAACTGGTACTGCTATGGGGATGTAATGAAGGAGTATGGTAACTGGTACTGCTATGGGGATGTAATGAAGGGGTATGGTAACTGGTACTGCTATGGGGATGTAATGAAGGAGTATGGTAACTGGTACTGCTATGGGGAAGTAATGTAGGGGTATGGTAACTGGTACTGCTATGGGGATGTAATGTAGGGGTATGGTAACTGGTACTGCTATGGGGATGTAATGAAGGAGTATGGTAACTGGTACTGCTATGGGGAAGTAATGTAGGGGTATGGTAACTGGTACTGCTATGGGGATGTAATGTAGGGGTATGGTAACTGGTACTGCTATGGGGAAGTAATGTAGGGGTATGGTAACTGGTACTGCTATGGGGAAGTAATGAAGGAGTATGGTAACTGGTACTGCTATGGGGAAGTAATGTAGGGGTATGGTAACTGGTACTGCTATGGGGATGTAATGAAGGAGTATGGTAACTGGTACTGCTATGGGGAAGTAATGTAGGGGTATGGTAACTGGTACTGCTATGGGGATGTAATGAAGGGGTATGGTAACTGGTACTGCTATGGGGATGTAATGAAGGAGTATGGTAACTGGTACTGCTATGGGGAAGTAATGTAGGGGTATGGTAACTGGTACTGCTATGGGGATGTAATGAAGGAGTATGGTAACTGGTACTGCTATGGGGATGTAATGAAGGGGTATGGTAACTGGTACTACTATGGGGATGTAATGTAACTGGTACTGCTATGGGGATGTAATGAAGGGGTATGGTAACTGGTACTGCTATGGGGATGTAATGAAGGAGTATGGTAACTGGTACTGCTATGGGGATGTAATGAAGGGGTATGGTAACTGGTACTGCTATGGGGATGTAATGAAGGGGTATGGTAACTGGTACTGCTATGGGGATGTAATGAAGGGGTATGGTAACTGGTACTACTATGGGGATGTAATGAAGGGGTATGGTAACTGGTACTGCTATGGGGATGTAATGTAACTGGTACTGCTATGGGGAAGTAATGTAACTGGTACTGCTATGGGGATGTAATGTAGGGGTATGGTAACTGGTACTGCTATGGGGATGTAATGTAGGGGTATGGTAACTGGTACTGCTATGGGGATGTAATGAAGGGGTATGGTAACTGGTACTGCTATGGGGATGTAATGTAACTGGTACTGCTATGGGGATGTAATGTAGGGGTATGGTAACTGGTACTGCTATGGGGATGTAATGAAGGGGTATGGTAACTGGTACTGCTATGGGGATGTAATGTAGGGGTATGGTAACTGGTACTGCTATGGGGATGTAATGAAGGAGTATGGTAACTGGTACTGCTATGGGGAAGTAATGTAACTGGTACTGCTATGGGGATGTAATGTAGGGGTATGGTAACTGGTACTGCTATGGGGATGTAATGTAGGGGTATGGTAACTGGTGTAACTGGTACTGCTATGGGGATGTAATGTAGGGGTATGGTAACTGGTACTGCTATGGGGAAGTAATGTAACTGGTACTGCTATGGGGATGTAATGTAACTGGTACTGCTATGGGGATGTAATGAAGGGGTATGGTAACTGGTACTGCTATGGGGATGTAATGAAGGGGTATGGTAACTGGTACTGCTATGGGGATGTAATGTAACTGGTACTGCTATGGGGATGTAATGAAGGGGTATGGTAACTGGTACTGCTATGGGGATGTAATGAAGGGGTATGGTAACTGGTACTGCTATGGGGATGTAATGTAACTGGTACTGCTATGGGGATGTAATGAAGGGGTATGGTAACTGGTACTGCTATGGGGATGTAATGAAGGGGTATGGTAACTGGTACTGCTATGGGGATGTAATGAAGGGGTATGGTAACTGGTACTGCTATGGGGATGTAATGTAGGGGTATGGTAACAGGTACTGCTATGGGGATGTAATGAAGGGGTATGGTAAGTGGTACTGCTATGGGGATGTAATGTAGGGGTATGGTAACTGGTACTGCTATGGGGATGTAATGAAGGGGTATGGTAACTGGTACTGCTATGGGGATGTAATGTAACTGGTACTGCTATGGGGATGTAATGTAGGGGTATGGTAACTGGTACTGCTATGGGGATGTAATGAAGGGGTATGGTAACTGGTACTGCTATGGGGATGTAATGTAACTGGTACTGCTATGGGGATGTAATGTAGGGGTATGGTAACTGGTACTGCTATGGGGATGTAATGAAGTGGTATGGTAACTGGTACTGCTATGGGGAAGTAATGTAACTGGTACTGCTATGGGGATGTAATGTAACTGGTACTGCTATGGGGATGTAATGAAGGGGTATGGTAACTGGTACTGCTATGGGGATGTAATGTAACTGGTACTGCTATGGGGATGTAATGAAGGGGTATGGTAACTGGTACTGCTATGGGGATGTAATGAAGGGGTATGGTAACTGGTACTGCTATGGGGATGTAATGAAGGGGTATGGTAACTGGTACTGCTATGGGGATGTAATGTAACTGGTACTGCTATGGGGATGTAATGAAGGGGTATGGTAACTGGTACTGCTATGGGGATGTAATGAAGGGGTATGGTAACTGGTACTGCTATGGGGATGTAATGAAGGGGTATGGTAACTGGTACTGCTATGGGGATGTAATGAAGGGGTATGGTAACTGGTACTGCTATGGGGATGAAATGTAGGGGTATGGTAACTGGTACTGCTATGGGGATGTAATGAAGGGGTATGGTAACTGGTACTGCTATGGGGATGTAATGTAACTGGTACTGCTATGGGGATGTAATGTAGGGGTATGGTAACTGGTACTGCTATGGGGATGTAATGAAGGGGTATGGTAACTGGTACTGCTATGGGGATGTAATGAAGGGGTATGGTAACTGGTACTGCTATGGGGATGTAATGTAGGGGTATGGTAACTGGTACTGCTATGGGGATGTAATGTAACTGGTACTGCTATGGGGATGTAATGAAGGGGTATGGTAACTGGTACTGCTATGGGGATGTAATGTAGGGGTATGGTAACTGGTACTGCTATGGGGATGTAATGAAGGGGTATGGTAACTGGTACTACTATGGGGATGTAATGTAACTGGTACTGCTATGGGGATGTAATGTAACTGGTACTGCTATGGGGATGTAATGTAACTGGTACTGCTATGGGGATGTAATGTAACTGGTACTGCTATGGGGATGTAATGAAGGGGTATGGTAACTGGTACTGCTATGGGGATGTAATGAAGGGGTATGGTAACTGGTACTGCTATGGGGATGTAATGTAACTGGTACTGCTATGGGGATGTAATGAAGGGGTATGGTAACTGGTACTGCTATGGGGATGTAATGAAGGGGTATGGTAACTGGTACTGCTATGGGGATGTAATGTAACTGGTACTGCTATGGGGATGTAATGAAGGGGTATGGTAACTGGTACTGCTATGGGGATGTAATGAAGGGGTATGGTAACTGGTACTGCTATGGGGATGTAATGAAGGGGTATGGTAACTGGTACTGCTATGGGGATGTAATGTAGGGGTATGGTAACAGGTACTGCTATGGGGATGTAATGAAGGGGTATGGTAAGTGGTACTGCTATGGGGATGTAATGTAGGGGTATGGTAACTGGTACTGCTATGGGGATGTAATGAAGGGGTATGGTAACTGGTACTGCTATGGGGATGTAATGTAACTGGTACTGCTATGGGGATGTAATGTAGGGGTATGGTAACTGGTACTGCTATGGGGATGTAATGAAGGGGTATGGTAACTGGTACTGCTATGGGGATGTAATGTAACTGGTACTGCTATGGGGATGTAATGTAGGGGTATGGTAACTGGTACTGCTATGGGGATGTAATGAAGGGGTATGGTAACTGGTACTGCTATGGGGAAGTAATGTAACTGGTACTGCTATGGGGATGTAATGTAACTGGTACTGCTATGGGGATGTAATGAAGGGGCATGGTAACTGGTACTGCTATGGGGATGTAATGTAACTGGTACTGCTATGGGGATGTAATGTAGGGGTATGGTAACTGGTACTGCTATGGGGATGTAATGAAGGGGTATGGTAACTGGTACTGCTATGGGGATGAAATGTAGGGGTATGGTAACTGGTACTGCTATGGGGATGTAATGAAGGGGTATGGTAACTGGTACTGCTATGGGGATGTAATGTAACTGGTACTGCTATGGGGATGTAATGTAGGGGTATGGTAACTGGTACTGCTATGGGGATGTAATGAAGGGGTATGGTAACTGGTACTGCTATGGGGATGTAATGAAGGGGTATGGTAACTGGTACTGCTATGGGGATGTAATGTAGGGGTATGGTAACTGGTACTGCTATGGGGATGTAATGTAACTGGTACTGCTATGGGGATGTAATGAAGGGGTATGGTAACTGGTACTGCTATGGGGATGTAATGTAGGGGTATGGTAACTGGTACTGCTATGGGGATGTAATGTAGGGGTATGGTAACTGGTACTGCTATGGGGATGTAATGTAACTGGTACTGCTATGGGGATGTAATGTAACTGGTACTGCTATGGGGATGTAATGTAACTGGTACTGCTATGGGGATGTAATGTAACTGGTACTGCTATGGGGATGTAATGAAGGGGTATGGTAACTGGTACTGCTATGGGGATGTAATGTAGGGGTATGGTAACTGGTACTACTATGGGGATGTAATGAAGGGGTATGGTAACTGGTACTGCTATGGGGATGTAATGTAACTGGTACTGCTATGGGGATGTAATGTAACTGGTACTGCTATGGGGATGTAATGTAGGGGTATGGTAACTGGTACTGCTATGGGGATGTAATGAAGGAGTATGGTAACTGGTACTGCTATGGGGAAGTAATGTAACTGGTACTGCTATGGGGATGTAATGTAGGGGTATGGTAACTGGTACTGCTATGGGGATGTAATGTAGGGGTATGGTAACTGGTGCTGCTATGGGGATGTAATGTAGGGGTATGGTAACTGGTACTGCTATGGGGATGTAATGTAGGGGTATGGTAACTGGTACTGCTATGGGGATGTAATGAAGGGGCTGGGATGGTAACTGGTACTGCTATGGGGATGTAATGTAGGGGTATGGTAACTGGTACTGCTATGGGGATGTAATGTAGGGGGACTGGTACTGCTATGGGGATGTAATGTAGGGGTATGGTAACTGGTACTACTATGGGGATGTAATGTAGGGGTATGGTAACTGGTACTGCTATGGGGATGTAATGAAGGGGTATGGTAACTGGTACTGCTATGGGGATGTAATGTAGGGGTATGGTAACTGGTACTACTATGGGGATGTAATGAAGGGGTATGGTAACTGGTACTGCTATGGGGATGTAATGTAACTGGTACTGCTATGGGGATGTAATGAAGGGGTATGGTAACTGGTACTGCTATGGTGATGTAATGTAACTGGTACTACTATGGGGATGTAATGAAGGGGTATGGTAACTGGTACTGCTATGGGGATGTAATGTAACTGGTACTGCTATGGGGATGTAATGAAGGGGTATGGTAACTGGTACTGCTATGGTGATGTAATGTAACTGGTACTACTATGGGGATGTAATGTAACTGGTACTGCTATGGGGATGTAATGTAGGGGTATGGTTAACTGGTACTGCTATGGGGATGTAATGTAGGGGTATGGTAACTGGTACTGCTATGGGGATGTAATGTAGGGGTATGGTAACTGGTACTACTATGGGGATGTAATGAAGGGGTATGGTAACTGGTACTGCTATGGGGATGTAATGTAGGGGTATGGTAACTGGTACTACTATGGGGATGTAATGAAGGGGTATGGTAACTGGTACTGCTATGGGGATGTAATGTAGGGGTATGGTAACTGGTACTACTATGGGGATGTAATGTAGGGGTATGGTAACTGGTACTGCTATGGGGATGTAATGAAGGGGTATGGTAACTGGTACTGCTATGGGGATGTAATGTAGGGGTATGGTAACTGGTACTGCTATGGGGATGTAATGTAGGGGTATGGTAACTGGTACTACTATGGGGATGTAATGAAGGGGTATGGTAACTGGTACTGCTATGGGGATGTAATGTAACTGGTACTGCTATGGGGATGTAATGAAGGGGTATGGTAACTGGTACTGCTATGGGGATGTAATGAAGGGGTATGGTAACTGGTACTGCTATGGGGATGTAATGTAACTGGTACTGCTATGGGGATGTAATGAAGGGGTATGGTAACTGGTACTGCTATGGGGATGTAATGAAGGGGTATGGTAACTGGTACTGCTATGGGGATGTAATGTAGGGGTATGGTAACTGGTACTGCTATGGGGATGTAATGTAGGGGTATGGTAACTGGTACTGCTATGGGGATGTAATGTAGGGGTATGGTAACTGGTACTGCTATGGGGATGTAATGTAGGGGTATGGTAACTGGTACTGCTATGGGGATGTAATGAAGGGGTATGGTAACTGGTACTGCTATGGGGATGTAATGTAACTGGTACTGCTATGGGGATGTAATGTAGGGGTATGGTAACTGGTACTGCTATGGGGATGTAATGAAGGGGTATGGTAACTGGTACTGCTATGGGGATGTAATGTAACTGGTACTGCTATGGGGATGTAATGTAGGGGTATGGTAACTGGTACTGCTATGGGGATGTAATGAAGGGGTATGGTAACTGGTACTGCTATGGGGATGTAATGAAGGGGTATGGTAACTGGTACTGCTATGGGGATGTAATGTAGGGGTATGGTAACTGGTACTGCTATGGGGATGTAATGAAGGAGTATGGTAACTGGTACTGCTATGGGGATGTAATGTAACTGGTACTGCTATGGGGATGTAATGTAGGGGTATGGTAACTGGTACTGCTATGGGGATGTAATGAAGGGGTATGGTAACTGGTACTGCTATGGGGATGTAATGTAACTGGTACTGCTATGGGGATGTAATGTAGGGGTATGGTAACTGGTACTGCTATGGGGATGTAATGAAGGGGTATGGTAACTGGTACTGCTATGGGGATGAAATGTAGGGGTATGGTAACTGGTACTGCTATGGGGATGTAATGTAGGGGTATGGTAACTGGTACTGCTATGGGGATGTAATGTAACTGGTACTGCTATGGGGATGTAATGTAGGGGTATGGTAACTGGTACTGCTATGGGGATGTAATGAAGGGGTATGGTAACTGGTACTGCTATGGGGATGTAATGTAGGGGTATGGTAACTGGTACTGCTATGGGGATGTAATGAAGGGGTATGGTAACTGGTACTGCTATGGGGATGTAATGTAACTGGTACTGCTATGGGGATGTAATGTAGGGGTATGGTAACTGGTACTGCTATGGGGATGTAATGTAGGGGTATGGTAACTGGTACTGCTATGGGGATGTAATGAAGGGGTATGGTAACTGGTACTGCTATGGGGATGTAATGTAACTGGTACTGCTATGGGGATGTAATGTAACTGGTACTGCTATGGGGATGTAATGTAACTGGTACTGCTATGGGGATGTAATGTAACTGGTACTGCTATGGGGATGTAATGTAGGGGTATGGTAACTGGTACTGCTATGGGGATGTAATGAAGGGGTATGGTAACTGGTACTGCTATGGGGATGAAATGTAGGGGTATGGTAACTGGTACTGCTATGGGGATGTAATGAAGGGGTATGGTAACTGGTACTGCTATGGGGATGTAATGTAACTGGTACTGCTATGGGGATGTAATGTAACTGGTACTGCTATGGGGATGTAATGTAGGGGTATGGTAACTGGTACTGCTATGGGGATGTAATGAAGGGGTATGGTAACTGGTACTGCTATGGGGATGTAATGTAGGGGTATGGTAACTGGTACTGCTATGGGGATGTAATGTAGGGGTATGGTAACTGGTACTGCTATGGGGATGTAATGAAGGGGTATGGTAACTGGTACTGCTATGGGGATGTAATGAAGGGGTATGGTAACTGGTACTGCTATGGGGATGTAATGTAGGGGTATGGTAACTGGTACTGCTATGGGGATGTAATGAAGGGGTATGGTAACTGGTACTGCTATGGGGATGTAATGTAACTGGTACTGCTATGGGGATGTAATGTAACTGGTACTGCTATGGGGATGTAATGTAGGGGTATGGTAACTGGTACTGCTATGGGGATGTAATGTAGGGGTATGGTAACTGGTACTGCTATGGGGATGTAATGAAGGGGTATGGTAACTGGTACTGCTATGGGGATGTAATGAAGGGGTATGGTAACTGGTACTGCTATGGGGATGTAATGTAGGGGTATGGTAACTGGTACTGCTATGGGGATGTAATGAAGGGGTATGGTAACTGGTACTGCTATGGGGATGTAATGTAGGGGTATGGTAACTGGTACTGCTATGGGGATGTAATGTAGGGGTATGGTAACTGGTACTGCTATGGGGATGTAATGTAGGGGTATGGTAACTGGTACTGCTATGGGGATGTAATGTAGGGGTATGGTAACTGGTACTGCTATGGGGATGTAATGTAACTGGTACTGCTATGGGGATGTAATGAAGGGGTATGGTAACTGGTACTGCTATGGGGATGTAATGTAGGGGTATGGTAACTGGTACTGCTATGGGGATGTAATGAAGGGGTATGGTAACTGGTACTGCTATGGGGATGTAATGTAACTGGTACTGCTATGGGGATGTAATGTAACTGGTACTGCTATGGGGATGTAATGTAACTGGTACTGCTATGGGGATGTAATGAAGGGGTATGGTAACTGGTACTGCTATGGGGATGTAATGTAGGGGTATGGTAACTGGTACTGCTATGGGGATGTAATGAAGGGGTATGGTAACTGGTACTGCTATGGGGATGTAATGTAACTGGTACTGCTATGGGGATGTAATGTAGGGGTATGGTAACTGGTACTGCTATGGGGATGAAATGTAGGGGTATGGTAACTGGTACTGCTATGGGGATGTAATGAAGGGGTATGGTAACTGGTACTGCTATGGGGATGTAATGTAACTGGTACTGCTATGGGGATGTAATGTAGGGGTATGGTAACTGGTACTGCTATGGGGATGTAATGTAGGGGTATGGTAACTGGTGCTGCTATGGGGATGTAATGAAGGGGTAGTAATGGTACTGCTATGGGGATGTAATGTAACTGGTACTGCTATGGGGATGTAATGTAGGGGTATGGTAACTGGTACTGCTATGGGGATGTAATGAAGGGGTATGGTAACTGGTACTGCAATGGGGATGTAATGTAGGGGTATGGTAACTGGTACTGCTATGGGGATGTAATGTAACTGGTACTGCTATGGGGATGTAATGTAGGGGTATGGTAACTGGTACTACTATGGGGATGTAATGTAGGGGTATGGTAACTGGTACTGCTATGGGGATGTAATGAAGGGGTATGGTAACTGGTACTGCTATGGGGATGTAATGTAGGGGTATGGTAACTGGTACTACTATGGGGATGTAATGAAGGGGTATGGTAACTGGTACTGCTATGGGGATGTAATGTAACTGGTACTGCTATGGGGATGTAATGAAGGGGTATGGTAACTGGTACTGCTATGGTGATGTAATGAAGGGGTATGGTAACTGGTACTACTATGGGGATGTAATGAAGGGGTATGGTAACTGGTACTGCTATGGGGATGTAATGTAACTGGTACTGCTATGGGGATGTAATGAAGGGGTATGGTAACTGGTACTGCTATGGTGATGTAATGTAACTGGTACTACTATGGGGATGTAATGTAACTGGTACTGCTATGGGGATGTAATGTAGGGGTATGGTAACTGGTACTGCTATGGGGATGTAATGTAGGGGTATGGTAACTGGTACTGCTATGGGGATGTAATGTAGGGGTATGGTAACTGGTACTACTATGGGGATGTAATGAAGGGGTATGGTAACTGGTACTGCTATGGGGATGTAATGTAGGGGTATGGTAACTGGTACTACTATGGGGATGTAATGAAGGGGTATGGTAACTGGTACTGCTATGGGGATGTAATGTAGGGGTATGGTAACTGGTACTACTATGGGGATGTAATGTAGGGGTATGGTAACTGGTACTGCTATGGGGATGTAATGAAGGGGTATGGTAACTGGTACTGCTATGGGGATGTAATGTAGGGGTATGGTAACTGGTACTGCTATGGGGATGTAATGTAGGGGTATGGTAACTGGTACTACTATGGGGATGTAATGAAGGGGTATGGTAACTGGTACTGCTATGGGGATGTAATGTAACTGGTACTGCTATGGGGATGTAATGAAGGGGTATGGTAACTGGTACTGCTATGGGGATGTAATGTAACTGGTACTGCTATGGGGATGTAATGTAGGGGTATGGTAACTGGTACTGCTATGGGGATGTAATGTAGGGGTATGGTAACTGGTACTGCTATGGGGATGTAATGTAGGGGTATGGTAACTGGTACTGCTATGGGGATGTAATGTAGGGGTATGGTAACTGGTACTGCTATGGGGATGTAATGTAACTGGTACTGCTATGGGGATGTAATGTAACTGGTACTGCTATGGGGATGTAATGAAGGGGTATGGTAACTGGTACTGCTATGGTGATGTAATGAAGGGGTATGGTAACTGGTACTGCTATGGGGATGTAATGTAACTGGTACTGCTATGGGGATGTAATGTAGGGGTATGGTAACTGGTACTGCTATGGGGATGTAATGTAACTGGTACTGCTATGGGGATGTAATGAAGGGGTATGGTAACTGGTACTGCTATGGGGATGTAATGTAACTGGTACTGCTATGGGGATGTAATGTAACTGGTACTGCTATGGGGATGTAATGTAGGGGTATGGTAACTGGTACTGCTATGGGGATGTAATGAAGGGGTATGGTAACTGGTACTGCTATGGGGATGTAATGTAACTGGTACTGCTATGGGGATGTAATGTAGGGGTATGGTAACTGGTACTGCTATGGGGATGTAATGTAACTGGTACTGCTATGGGGATGTAATGTAGGGGTATGGTAACTAGTACTACTATGGGGATGTAATGAAGGGGTATGGTAACTGGTACTGGTATGGTGATGTAATGAAGGGGTATGGTAACTGGTACTGCTATGGGGATGTAATGTAACTGGTACTGCTATGGGGAAGTAATGTAACTGGTACTGCTATGGGGATGTAATGTAGGGGTATGGTAACTGGTACTGCTATGGGGATGTAATGTAGGGGTATGGTAACTGGTACTGCTATGGGGATGTAATGTAACTGGTACTGCTATGGGGATGTAATGTAGGGGTATGGTAACTGGTACTGCTATGGGGATGTAATGAAGGGGTATGGTAACTGGTACTGCTATGGGGATGTAATGTAACTGGTACTGCTATGGGGATGTAATGTAGGGGTATGGTAACTGGTACTGCTATGGGGATGTAATGAAGGGGTATGGTAACTGGTACTGCTATGGGGATGTAATGTAGGGGTATGGTAACTGGTACTGCTATGGGGATGTAATGAAGGAGTATGGTAACTGGTACTGCTATGGGGAAGTAATGTAACTGGTACTGCTATGGGGATGTAATGTAGGGGTATGGTAACTGGTACTGCTATGGGGATGTAATGTAGGGGTATGGTAACTGGTACTGCTATGGGGAAGTAATGTAACTGGTACTGCTATGGGGATGTAATGTAGGGGTATGGTAACTGGTACTGCTATGGGGAAGTAATGTAACTGGTACTGCTATGGGGATGTAATGTAACTGGTACTGCTATGGGGATGTAATGAAGGGGTATGGTAACTGGTACTGCTATGGGGATGTAATGAAGGGGTATGGTAACTGGTACTGCTATGGGGATGTAATGTAACTGGTACTGCTATGGGGATGTAATGTAGGGGTATGGTAACTGGTACTGCTATGGGGATGTAATGTAGGGGTATGGTAACTGGTACTGCTATGGGGATGTAATGAAGGGGTATGGTAACTGGTACTGCTATGGGGATGTAATGAAGGGGTATGGTAACTGGTACTGCTATGGGGATGTAATGTAACTGGTACTGCTATGGGGATGTAATGAAGGGGTATGGTAACTGGTACTGCTATGGGGATGTAATGAAGGGGTATGGTAACTGGTACTGCTATGGGGATGTAATGAAGGGGTATGGTAACTGGTACTGCTATGGGGATGTAATGTAGGGGTATGGTAACAGGTACTGCTATGGGGATGTAATGAAGGGGTATGGTAAGTGGTACTGCTATGGGGATGTAATGTAGGGGTATGGTAACTGGTACTGCTATGGGGATGTAATGAAGGGGTATGGTAACTGGTACTGCTATGGGGATGTAATGTAACTGGTACTGCTATGGGGATGTAATGTAGGGGTATGGTGACTGGTACTGCTATGGGGATGTAATGAAGGGGTATGGTAACTGGTACTGCTATGGGGATGTAATGTAACTGGTACTGCTATGGGGATGTAATGTAGGGGTATGGTAACTGGTACTGCTATGGGGATGTAATGAAGGGGTATGGTAACTGGTACTGCTATGGGGATGTAATGTAACTGGTACTGCTATGGGGATGTAATGTAGGGGTATGGTAACTGGTACTGCTATGGGGATGTAATGAAGGAGTATGGTAACTGGTACTGCTATGGGGAAGTAATGTAACTGGTACTGCTATGGGGATGTAATGTAACTGGTACTGCTATGGGGATGTAATGTAGGGGTATGGTAACTGGTACTGCTATGGGGATGTAATGTAACTGGTACTGCTATGGGGATGTAATGTAGGGGTATGGTAACTGGTACTGCTATGGGGATGTAATGAAGGGGTATGGTAACTGGTACTGCTATGGGGATGAAATGTAGGGGTATGGTAACTGGTACTGCTATGGGGATGTAATGAAGGGGTATGGTAACTGGTACTGCTATGGGGATGTAATGTAACTGGTACTGCTATGGGGATGTAATGTAGGGGTATGGTAACTGGTACTGCTATGGGGATGTAATGAAGGGGTATGGTAACTGGTACTGCTATGGGGATGTAATGAAGGGGTATGGTAACTGGTACTGCTATGGGGATGTAATGTAGGGGTATGGTAACTGGTACTGCTATGGGGATGTAATGTAACTGGTACTGCTATGGGGATGTAATGAAGGGGTATGGTAACTGGTACTGCTATGGGGATGTAATGTAGGGGTATGGTAACTGGTACTGCTATGGGGATGTAATGAAGGGGTATGGTAACTGGTACTACTATGGGGATGTAATGTAACTGGTACTGCTATGGGGATGTAATGTAACTGGTACTGCTATGGGGATGTAATGTAACTGGTACTGCTATGGGGATGTAATGTAACTGGTACTGCTATGGGGATGTAATGTAACTGGTACTGCTATGGGGATGTAATGTAACTGGTACTGCTATGGGGATGTAATGAAGGGGTATGGTAACTGGTACTGCTATGGGGATGTAATGTAGGGGTATGGTAACTGGTACTACTATGGGGATGTAATGAAGGGGTATGGTAACTGGTACTGCTATGGGGATGTAATGTAACTGGTACTGCTATGGGGATGTAATGTAACTGGTACTGCTATGGGGATGTAATGTAGGAGTATGGTAACTGGTACTGCTATGGGGAAGTAATGTAGGGGTATGGTAACTGGTACTGCTATGGGGATGTAATGTAGGGGTATGGTAACTGGTACTGCTATGGGGATGTAATGTAACTGGTACTGCTATGGGGATGTAATGAAGGAGTATGGTAACTGGTACTGCTATGGGGAAGTAATGTAACTGGTACTGCTATGGGGATGTAATGTAGGGGTATGGTAACTGGTACTGCTATGGGGATGTAATGTAGGGGTATGGTAACTGGTACTGCTATGGGGATGTAATGTAGGGGTATGGTAACTTGGTACTGCTATGGGGATGTAATGTAGGGGTATGGTAACTGGTACTGCTATGGGGATGTAATGTAGGGGTATGGTAACTGGTACTGCTATGGGGATGTAATGTAACTGGTACTGCTATGGGGATGTAATGAAGGGGTATGGTAACTGGTACTGCTATGGGGATGTAATGTAGGGGTATGGTAACTGGTACTGCTATGGGGATGTAATGTAACTGGTACTGCTATGGGGATGTAATGAAGGGGTATGGTAACTGGTACTGCTATGGGGATGTAATGTAGGGGTATGGTAACTGGTACTGCTATGGGGATGTAATGTAACTGGTACTGCTATGGGGATGTAATGTAGGGGTATGGTAACTGGTACTGCTATGGGGATGAAATGTAGGGGTATGGTAACTGGTACTGCTATGGGGATGTAATGAAGGGGTATGGTAACTGGTACTGCTATGGGGATGTAATGTAACTGGTACTGCTATGGGGATGTAATGTAGGGGTATGGTAACTGGTACTGCTATGGGGATGAAATGTAGGGGTATGGTAACTGGTACTGCTATGGGGATGTAATGAAGGGGTATGGTAACTGGTACTGCTATGGGGATGTAATGTAACTGGTACTGCTATGGGGATGTAATGAAGGGGTATGGTAACTGGTACTGCTATGGGGATGTAATGAAGGGGTATGGTAACTGGTACTGCTATGGGGATGTAATGTAGGGGTATGGTAACTGGTACTGCTATGGGGATGTAATGTAACTGGTACTGCTATGGGGATGTAATGTAGGGGTATGGTAACTGGTACTACTATGGGGATGTAATGTAGGGGTATGGTAACTGGTACTGCTATGGGGATGTAATGAAGGGGTATGGTAACTGGTACTGCTATGGGGATGTAATGTAGGGGTATGGTAACTGGTACTACTATGGGGATGTAATGAAGGGGTATGGTAACTGGTACTGCTATGGGGATGTAATGTAACTGGTACTGCTATGGGGATGTAATGAAGGGGTATGGTAACTGGTACTGCTATGGTGATGTAATGAAGGGGTATGGTAACTGGTACTACTATGGGGATGTAATGAAGGGGTATGGTAACTGGTACTGCTATGGGGATGTAATGTAACTGGTACTGCTATGGGGATGTAATGAAGGGGTATGGTAACTGGTACTGCTATGGTGATGTAATGTAACTGGTACTACTATGGGGATGTAATGTAACTGGTACTGCTATGGGGATGTAATGTAGGGGTATGGTAACTGGTACTGCTATGGGGATGTAATGTAGGGGTATGGTAACTGGTACTGCTATGGGGATGTAATGTAGGGGTATGGTAACTGGTACTACTATGGGGATGTAATGAAGGGGTATGGTAACTGGTACTGCTATGGGGATGTAATGTAGGGGTATGGTAACTGGTACTACTATGGGGATGTAATGAAGGGGTATGGTAACTGGTACTGCTATGGGGATGTAATGTAGGGGTATGGTAACTGGTACTACTATGGGGATGTAATGTAGGGGTATGGTAACTGGTACTGCTATGGGGATGTAATGAAGGGGTATGGTAACTGGTACTGCTATGGGGATGTAATGTAGGGGTATGGTAACTGGTACTGCTATGGGGATGTAATGTAGGGGTATGGTAACTGGTACTACTATGGGGATGTAATGAAGGGGTATGGTAACTGGTACTGCTATGGGGATGTAATGTAACTGGTACTGCTATGGGGATGTAATGAAGGGGTATGGTAACTGGTACTGCTATGGGGATGTAATGTAACTGGTACTGCTATGGGGATGTAATGTAGGGGTATGGTAACTGGTACTGCTATGGGGATGTAATGTAGGGGTATGGTAACTGGTACTGCTATGGGGATGTAATGTAGGGGTATGGTAACTGGTACTGCTATGGGGATGTAATGTAGGGGTATGGTAACTGGTACTGCTATGGGGATGTAATGTAACTGGTACTGCTATGGGGATGTAATGTAACTGGTACTGCTATGGGGATGTAATGAAGGGGTATGGTAACTGGTACTGCTATGGTGATGTAATGAAGGGGTATGGTAACTGGTACTGCTATGGGGATGTAATGTAACTGGTACTGCTATGGGGATGTAATGAAGGGGTATGGTAACTGGTACTGCTATGGGGATGTAATGTAACTGGTACTGATATGGGGATGTAATGTAGGGGTATGGTAACTGGTACTGCTATGGGGATGTAATGTAACTGGTACTGCTATGGGGATGTAATGAAGGGGTATGGTAACTGGTACTGCTATGGTGATGTAATGTAACTGGTACTGCTATGGGGATGTAATGAAGGGGTATGGTAACTGGTACTGCTATGGGGATGTAATGAAGGGGTATGGTAACTGGTACTGCTATGGGGATGAAATGTAGGGGTATGGTAACTGGTACTGCTATGGGGATGTAATGAAGGGGTATGGTAACTGGTACTGCTATGGGGATGTAATGTAACTGGTACTGCTATGGGGATGTAATGTAGGGGTATGGTAACTGGTACTACTATGGGGATGTAATGTAACTGGTACTGCTATGGGGATGTAATGTAACTGGTACTGCTATGGGGATGTAATGTAACTGGTACTGCTATGGGGATGTAATGTAACTGGTACTGCTATGGGGATGTAATGAAGGGGTATGGTAACTGGTACTGCTATGGGGATGTAATGTAACTGGTACTGCTATGGGGATGTAATGTAACTGGTACTGCTATGGGGATGTAATGTAACTGGTACTGCTATGGGGATGTAATGAAGGGGTATGGTAACTGGTACTGCTATGGGGATGTAATGTAGGGGTATGGTAACTGGTACTACTATGGGGATGTAATGAAGGGGTATGGTAACTGGTACTGCTATGGGGATGTAATGTAACTGGTACTGCTATGGGGATGTAATGTAACTGGTACTGCTATGGGGATGTAATGTAGGGGTATGGTAACTGGTACTGCTATGGGGATGTAATGAAGGAGTATGGTAACTGGTACTGCTATGGGGAAGTAATGTAACTGGTACTGCTATGGGGATGTAATGTAGGGGTATGGTAACTTGGTACTGCTATGGGGATGTAATGTAGGGGTATGGTAACTGGTACTGCTATGGGGATGTAATGTAGGGGTATGGTAACTGGTACTGCTATGGGGATGTAATGTAACTGGTACTGCTATGGGGATGTAATGAAGGGGTATGGTAACTGGTACTGCTATGGGGATGTAATGTAGGGGTATGGTAACTGGTACTGCTATGGGGATGTAATGTAACTGGTACTGCTATGGGGATGTAATGAAGGGGTATGGTAACTGGTACTGCTATGGGGATGTAATGTAGGGGTATGGTAACTGGTACTGCTATGGGGATGTAATGTAACTGGTACTGCTATGGGGATGTAATGTAGGGGTATGGTAACTGGTACTGCTATGGGGATGAAATGTAGGGGTATGGTAACTGGTACTGCTATGGGGATGTAATGAAGGGGTATGGTAACTGGTACTGCTATGGGGATGTAATGTAACTGGTACTGCTATGGGGATGTAATGTAGGGGTATGGTAACTGGTACTGCTATGGGGATGAAATGTAGGGGTATGGTAACTGGTACTGCTATGGGGATGTAATGAAGGGGTATGGTAACTGGTACTGCTATGGGGATGTAATGTAACTGGTACTGCTATGGGGATGTAATGAAGGGGTATGGTAACTGGTACTGCTATGGGGATGTAATGAAGGGGTATGGTAACTGGTACTGCTATGGGGATGTAATGTAGGGGTATGGTAACTGGTACTGCTATGGGGATGTAGATGTAACTGGTACTGCTATGGGGATGTAATGTAGGGGTATGGTAACTGGTACTACTATGGGGATGTAATGTAGGGGTATGGTAACTGGTACTGCTATGGGGATGTAATGAAGGGGTATGGTAACTGGTACTGCTATGGGGATGTAATGTAGGGGTATGGTAACTGGTACTACTATGGGGATGTAATGAAGGGGTATGGTAACTGGTACTGCTATGGGGATGTAATGTAACTGGTACTGCTATGGGGATGTAATGAAGGGGTATGGTAACTGGTACTGCTATGGTGATGTAATGAAGGGGTATGGTAACTGGTACTGCTATGGGGATGTAATGAAGGGGTATGGTAACTGGTACTGCTATGGGGATGTAATGTAACTGGTACTGCTATGGGGATGTAATGAAGGGGTATGGTAACTGGTACTGCTATGGTGATGTAATGTAACTGGTACTACTATGGGGATGTAATGTAACTGGTACTGCTATGGGGATGTAATGTAGGGGTATGGTAACTGGTACTGCTATGGGGATGTAATGTAGGGGTATGGTAACTGGTACTGCTATGGGGATGTAATGTAGGGGTATGGTAACTGGTACTACTATGGGGATGTAATGAAGGGGTATGGTAACTGGTACTGCTATGGGGATGTAATGTAGGGGTATGGTAACTGGTACTACTATGGGGATGTAATGAAGGGGTATGGTAACTGGTACTGCTATGGGGATGTAATGTAGGGGTATGGTAACTGGTACTACTATGGGGATGTAATGTAGGGGTATGGTAACTGGTACTGCTATGGGGATGTAATGAAGGGGTATGGTAACTGGTACTGCTATGGGGATGTAATGTAGGGGTATGGTAACTGGTACTGCTATGGGGATGTAATGTAGGGGTATGGTAACTGGTACTACTATGGGGATGTAATGAAGGGGTATGGTAACTGGTACTGCTATGGGGATGTAATGTAACTGGTACTGCTATGGGGATGTAATGAAGGGGTATGGTAACTGGTACTGCTATGGGGATGTAATGTAACTGGTACTGCTATGGGGATGTAATGTAGGGGTATGGTAACTGGTACTGCTATGGGGATGTAATGTAGGGGTATGGTAACTGGTACTGCTATGGGGATGTAATGTAGGGGTATGGTAACTGGTACTGCTATGGGGATGTAATGTAGGGGTATGGTAACTGGTACTGCTATGGGGATGTAATGTAACTGGTACTGCTATGGGGATGTAATGTAACTGGTACTGCTATGGGGATGTAATGAAGGGGTATGGTAACTGGTACTGCTATGGTGATGTAATGAAGGGGTATGGTAACTGGTACTGCTATGGGGATGTAATGAGGTATGGTAACTGGTACTGATATGGGGATGTAATGTAGGGGTATGGTAACTGGTACTGCTATGGGGATGTAATGTAACTGGTACTGCTATGGGGATGTAATGAAGGGGTATGGTAACTGGTACTGCTATGGGGATGTAATGTAACTGGTACTGCTATGGGGATGTAATGTAACTGGTACTGCTATGGGGATGTAATGTAGGGGTATGGTAACTGGTACTGCTATGGGGATGTAATGTAACTGGTACTGCTATGGGGATGTAATGTAGGGGTATGGTAACTGGTACTGCTATGGGGATGTAATGAAGGGGTATGGTAACTGGTACTGCTATGGGGATGTAATGTAACTGGTACTGCTATGGGGATGTAATGTAGGGGTATGGTAACTGGTACTGCTATGGGGATGTAATGTAACTGGTACTGCTATGGGGATGTAATGTAGGGGTATGGTAACTAGTACTACTATGGGGATGTAATGAAGGGGTATGGTAACTGGTACTGCTATGGGGATGTAATGAAGGGGTATGGTAACTGGTACTGCTATGGGGATGTAATGTAACTGGTACTGCTATGGGGATGTAATGTAGGGGTATGGTAACTGGTACTGCTATGGGGATGTAATGTAGGGGTATGGTAACTGGTACTGCTATGGGGATGTAATGAAGGGGTATGGTAACTGGTACTGCTATGGGGATGTAATGTAACTGGTACTGCTATGGGGATGTAATGTAACTGGTACTGCTATGGGGATGTAATGAAGGAGTATGGTAACTGGTACTGCTATGGGGATGTAATGTAGGGGTATGGTAACTGGTACTGCTATGGGGATGTAATGAAGGGGTATGGTAACTGGTACTGCTATGGGGATGTAATGTAACTGGTACTGCTATGGGGATGTAATGTAGGGGTATGGTAACTGGTACTGCTATGGGGATGTAATGAAGGGGTATGGTAACTGGTACTGCTATGGGGATGTAATGTAACTGGTACTGCTATGGGGATGTAATGTAGGGGTATGGTAACTAGTACTACTATGGGGATGTAATGAAGGGGTATGGTAACTGGTACTGGTATGGTGATGTAATGAAGGGGTATGGTAACTGGTACTGCTATGGGGATGTAATGAAGGGGTATGGTAACTGGTACTGCTATGGGGATGTAATGTAACTGGTACTGCTATGGGGATGTAATGTAGGGGTATGGTAACTGGTACTGCTATGGGGATGTAATGAAGGGGTATGGTAACTGGTACTGCTATGGGGATGTAATGTAGGGGTATGGTAACTGGTACTGCTATGGTGATGTAATGAAGGGGTATGGTAACTGGTACTGCTATGGTGATGTAATGAAGGGGTATGGTAACTGGTCCTGCTATGGGGATGTAATGAAGGGGTATGGTAACTGGTACTGCTATGGGGATGTAATGAAGGGGTATGGTAACTGGTACTGCTATGGGGATGTAATGTAACTGGTACTGCTATGGGGATGTAATGAAGGAGTATGGTAACTGGTACTGCTATGGGGATGTAATGTAGGGGTATGGTAACTGGTACTGCTATGGGGATGTAATGTAACTGGTACTACTATGGGGATGTAATGAAGGGGTATGGTAACTGGTACTGCTATGGGGATGTAATGAAGGGGTATGGTAACTGGTACTGCTATGGGGATGTAATGAAGGGGTATGGTAACTGGTACTGCTATGGGGATGTAATGAAGTGGTATGGTAACTGGTACTGCTATGGGGATGTAATGAAGGGGTATGGTAACTGGTACTGCTATGGGGATGTAATGTAACTGGTACTGTTATGGGGATGTAATGTAGGGGTATGGTAACTGGTACTGCTATGGGGATGTAATGTAACTGGTACTGCTATGGGGATGTAATGAAGGGGTATGGTAACTGGTACTGCTATGGGGATGTAATGTAGGGGTATGGTAACTGGTACTGCTATGGGGATGTAATGTAACTGGTACTGCTATGGGGATGTAATGAAGGGGTATGGTAACTGGTACTGCTATGGGGATGTAATGTAGGGGTATGGTAACTGGTACTGCTATGGGGATGTAATGAAGGGGTATGGTAACTGGTACTGCTATGGGGATGTAATGTAGGGGTATGGAAACTGGTACTACTATGGGGATGTAATGTAGGGGTATGGTAACTGGTACTGTTATGGGGATGTAATGTAGGGGTATGGTAACTGGTACTGCTATGGGGATGTAATGTAACTGGTACTGCTATGGGGATGTAATGAAGGGGTATGGTAACTGGTACTGCTATGGGGATGTAATGTAGGGGTATGGTAACTGGTACTGCTATGGGGATGTAATGAAGGGGTATGGTAACTGGTACTACTATGGGGATGTAATGTAGGGGTATGGTAACTGGTACTGTTATGGGGATGTAATGTAGGGGTATGGTAACTGGTACTGCTATGGGGATGTAATGTAACTGGTACTGCTATGGGGATGTAATGAAGGGGTATGGTAACTGGTACTACTATGGGGATGTAATGTAGGGGTATGGTAACTGGTACTGTTATGGGGATGTAATGTAGGGGTATGGTAACTGGTACTGCTATGGGGATGTAATGTAACTGGTACTGCTATGGGGATGTAATGTAGGGGTATGGTAACTGGTACTGCTATGGGGATGTAATGAAGGGGTATGGTAACTGGTACTGCTATGGGGATGTAATGAAGGGGTATGGTAACTGGTACTGCTATGGGGATGTAATGTAGGGGTATGGTAACTGGTACTACTATGGGGATGTAATGTAGGGGTATGGTAACTGGTACTACTATGGGGATGTAATGAAGGGGTATGGTAACTGGTACTGCTATGGGGATGTAATGTAGGGGTATGGTAACTGGTACTACTATGGGGATGTAATGTAGGGGTATGGTAACTGGTACTACTATGGGGATGTAATGAAGGGGTATGGTAACTGGTACTGCTATGGGGATGTAATGTAGGGGTATGGTAACTGGTACTACTATGGGGATGTAATGAAGGGGTATGGTAACTGGTACTGCTATGGGGATGTAATGTAACTGGTACTGCTATGGGGATGTAATGTAGGGGTATGGTAACTGGTACTGCTATGGGGATGTAATGTAGGGGTATGGTAACTGGTACTGTTATGGGGATGTAATGAAGGAGTATGGTAACTGGTACTGCTATGGGGATGTAATGTAACTGGTACTGCTATGGGGATGTAATGTAGGGGTATGGTAACTGGTACTGCTATGGGGATGTAATGTAGGGGTATGGTAACTGGTACTGTTATGGGGATGTAATGAAGGAGTATGGTAACTGGTACTGCTATGGGGATGTAATGTAACTGGTACTGCTATGGGGATGTAATGTAGGGGTATGGTAACTGGTACTGCTATGGGGATGTAATGTAACTGGTACTGCTATGGGGATGTAATGTAGGGGTATGGTAACTGGTACTGTTATGGGGATGTAATGAAGGAGTATGGTAACTGGTACTGCTATGGGGATGTAATGTAGGGGTATGGTAACTGGTACTGCTATGGGGATGTAATGAAGGGGTATGGTAACTGGTACTGCTATGGGGATGTAATGAAGGGGTATGGTAACTGGTACTACTATGGGGATGTAATGAAGGGGTATGGTAACTGGTACTGCTATGGGGGTGTAATGTAGGGGTATGGTAACTGGTACTGCTATGGGGATGTAATGAAGGGGTATGGTAACTGGTACTGCTATGGGGATGTAATGTAGGGGTATGGTAACTGGTACTACTATGGGGATGTAATGAAGGGGTATGGTAACTGGTACTGCTATGGGGGTGTAATGTAGGGGTATGGTAACTGGTACTGCTATGGGGATGTAATGAAGGGGTATGGTAACTGGTACTGCTATGGGGATGTAATGAAGGGGTATGGTAACTGGTACTACTATGGGGATGTAATGAAGGGGTATGGTAACTGGTACTGCTATGGGGGTGTAATGTAGGGGTATGGTAACTGGTACTGCTATGGGGATGTAATGAAGGGGTATGGTAACTGGTACTGCTATGGGGATGTAATGAAGGGGTATGGTAACTGGTACTACTATGGGGATGTAATGAAGGGGTATGGTAACTGGTACTGCTATGGGGGTGTAATGTAGGGGTATGGTAACTGGTACTGCTATGGGGATGTAATGAAGGGGTATGGTAACTGGTACTGCTATGGGGATGTAATGAAGGGGTATGGTAACTGGTACTGCTATGGGGATGTAATGTAGGGGTATGGTAACTGGTACTGCTATGGGGATGTAATGTAGGGGTATGGTAACTGGTACTGCTATGGGGATGTAATGTAGGGGTATGGTAACTGGTACTGCTATGGGGATGTAATGTAGGGGTATGGTAACTGGTACTACTATGGGGATGTAATGAAGGGGTATGGTAACTGGTACTGCTATGGGGATGTAATGTAGGGGTATGGTAACTGGTACTGCTATGGGGATGTAATGTAGGGGTATGGTAACTGGTACTGCTATGGGGATGTAATGAAGAGGTATGGTAACTGGTACTGCTATGGGGATGTAATGAAGGGGTATGGTAACTGGTACTGCTATGGGGATGTAATGTAGGGGTATGGTAACTGGTACTGCTATGGGGATGTAATGTAACTGGTACTGCTATGGGGATGTAATGAAGGGGTATGGTAACTGGTACTGCTATGGGGATGTAATGTAGGGGTATGGTAACTGGTACTGCTATGGGGATGTAATGTAACTGGTACTGCTATGGGGATGTAATGTAACTGGTACTGCTATGGGGATGTAATGTAACTGGTACTGCTATGGGGATGTAATGTAACTGGTACTGCTATGGGGATGTAATGAAGGGGTATGGTAACTGGTACTGCTATGGGGATGTAATGAAGGGGTATGGTAACTGGTACTGCTATGGGGATGTAATGAAGGGGTATGGTAACTGGTACTGCTATGGGGATGTAATGAAGGGGTATGGTAACTGGTACTGCTATGGGGATGTAATGTAACTGGTACTGCTATGGGGATGTAATGTAACTGGTACTGCTATGGGGATGTAAAGATGTCAGGTAACATGGGAGGTTTTGTAAAAGGGGTTTATAAATGAATAAAATGCAGTGTTTGGACCTACATGAGGTCACAGAGGGTCGTCCTACTTTCTGATAGAGAGAGCAGCGATCAGTGTAAAACCTGTCCTCCGTGATAAAACTAAGTGCACTATGATAAATTGGATCTAGTGGTTTCACCCCTTCCCTTTTATGTCCGGAACAGGGTTTGAAATCATTAAAATACTATTTTGTCGTAATATTTTATTTTATTTTATTTTTTTATTTAACCTTTATTTAACCAGGTAGGCAAATTGAGAACACGTTCTCATTTACAATTGCGACCTGGCCAAGATAAAGCAAAGCAGTTCGACACATACAACAACACATAGTTACACATGGAGTAAAACAAACATATAGTCAATGATACAGTGAAAAAAAAATAAGTCTATATACAATGTGAGCAAGTGAGGTGAGATAAGGGAGGTGAAGGCAAACAAATATATGTATAAATAAATAAAAATATAAAAAGGCCATGGTGGCGAAGTAAATACAACACAGCAAGTAAAATAAAACTAAAAAACACTGGAATGGTTGGTTTGCAGTGGAAGAAAGCGCAAAGTAGAGACAGAAATAATGGGGTGCAAAGGAGCAAAATAAATAAATAAATACAGTAGGTAAAGAGGTAGTTGTTTGGGCTAAATTATAGATGGGCTATGTACAGGTGCAGTAATCTATGAGCTGCTCTGACAGCTGGTGCTTAAAGCTAGTGAGGGAGATAAGTGTTTCCAGTTTCAGAGATTTTTGTAGTTCGTTCCAGTCATTGGCAGCAGAGAACTGGAAGGAGAGGCGGCCAAAGGAAGAATTGGTTTTGGGGGTGACCAGAGAGATAAACCTGCTGGAGCGCGTGCTACAGGTAGGTGTTGCTATGGTGACCAGCGAGCTGAGATAAGGGGGGACTTTACCTAGCAGGGTCTTGTAGATGACCTGGAACCAGTGGGTTTGGCGACGAGTATGAAGCGAGGGCCAGCCAACGAGAGTGTACAGGTCGCAGTGGTGGGTAGTATATGGGGCTTTGGTGACAAAACGGATGGCACTGTGATAGACTGCATCCAATTTATTGAGTAGGGTTTTGGAGGCTATTTTGTAAATGACATCACCGAAGTCGAGGATTGGTAGGATGGTCAGTTTTACAAGGGTATGTTTGGCAGCATGAGTGAAGGATGCTTTGTTGCGGAATAGGAAGCCAATTCTAGATTTAACTTTGGATTGGAGATGTTTGATGTGAGTCTGGAAGGAGAGTTTACAGTCTAACCAGACACCTAGGTATTTGTAGTTGTCCACATATTCTAGGTCAGAGCCGTCCAGAGTAGTGATGTTGGACAGGCGGGCAGGTGCAGGCAGCGATCGGTTGAAGAGCATGCATTTAGTTTTACTTGTATTTAAGAGCAATTGGAGGCCACGGAAGGAGAGTTGTATGGCATTGAAGCTCGCCTGGAGGGTTGTTAACACAGTGTCAAAAGAAGGGCCAGAAGTATACAGAATAGTGTCGTCTGCGTAGAGGTGGATCAGAGAATCACCAGCAGCAAGAGCGACATCATTGATGTATACAGAGAAGAGAGTCGGTCCAAGAATTGAACCCTGTGGCACCCCCATGGAGACTGCCAGAGGCCCGGACAACAGACCCTCCGATTTGACACACTGAACTCGATCAGAGAAGTAGTTGGTGAACCAGGCGAGGCAATCATTAGAGAAACCAAGGCTGTCGAGTCTGCCGATGAGGATGTGGTGATTGACAGAGTCAAAAGCCTTGGCCAGGTCAATGAATACGGCTGCACAGTATTGTTTCCTATCGATGGCGGTTAAGATATCGTTTATGACCTTGAGCGTGGCTGAGGTGCACCCATGACCAGCTCTGAAACCAGATTGCATAGCGGAGAAGGTATGGTGGGATTCGAAATGGTCGGTAATCTGTTTGTTGACTTGGCTTTCGAAGACCTTAGAAAGGCAGGGTAGGATAGATATAGGTCTGTAGCTGTTAGGGTCAAGAGTGTCCCCCCCTTTGAAGAGGGGGATAACCGCAGCTGCTTTCCAATCTTTGGGAATCTCAGACGACACGAAAGAGAGGTTGAAAAGGCTAGTAATAGGGGTGGCAACAATTTCAGCAGATAGTTTTAGAAAGAAAGGGTCCAGATTATCTAGCCCGGCTGATTTGTAAGGGTCCAGATTTTGCAGCTCTTTTAGAACATCAGCTGACTGTATTTGGGAGAAAGAGAAATGGGGAAGGCTTGGGCGAGTAGCAGAGGGGAGGGCAGTGCTGTTGTCCGGGGTAGGGGTAGCCAGGTGGAAAGCATGGCCAGCCGTAGAAAAATGCTTATTGAAATTCTCAATTATAGTGGATTTGTCGGTGGTGACAGTGTTTCCTATCTTCAGAGCAGTTGGAAGCTGGGAGGAGGTGTTCTTATCCTCCATGGACTTTACAGTGTCCCAGAACTTTTTTGAATTTGTGTTGCAGGAAGCAAATTTCTGCTTGAAAAAGCTAGCCTTGGCTTTTCTAACTGCCTGTGTATACTGGTTTCTAGCTTCCCTGAAAAGTTGCATATCACGGGGGCTGTTCGATGCTAATGCAGAACGCCATAGGATGTTTTTCTGTTGGTTAAGGGCAGTCAGGTCAGGAGAGAACCAAGGGCTATATCTGTTCCTGGTTCTAAATTTCTTGAATGGGGCATGCTTATTCAAGATGGTGAGGAAGGCATTTAAAAAAAATGTCCAGGCATCCTCTACTGACGGGATGAGATCAATATCCTTCCAGGATACCTCGGCCAGGTCGATTAGAAAGGCCTGCTCGCTGAAGTGTTTCAGGGAGCGTTTGACAGTGATGAGTGGAGGTCGTTTGACCGCTGACCCATTACGGATGCAGGCAATGAGGCAGTGATCGCTGAGATCTTGGTTGAAAACAGCAGAGGTGTATTTGGAGGGCAAGTTTGTTAGGATGATATCTATGAGGGTACCCGTGTTTACGGAATTGGGGTGGTACCTGGTAGGTTCATTGATAATTTGTGTGAGATTGAGGGCATCAAGCTTAGATTGTAGGGTGGCTGGGGTGTTAAGCATGTTAAAATTTAGGTCGCCTAGCAGCACGAGCTCTGAAGATAGATGGGGGGCAATCAGTTCACATATAGTGTCCAGAGCACAGCTGGGGGCAGAGGGTGGTCTATAGCAGGCGGCAACGGTGAGAGACTTGTTTTTAGAGAGGTGGATTTTTAAAAGTAGAAGTTCAAATTGTTTGGGAACAGACCTGGATAGTAAAACAGAACTCTGCAGGCAATCTTTGCAATAGATTGCAACACCGCCCCCTTTGGCCGTTCTATCTTGTCTGAAAATCTTGTAGTTGGGGATGAAAATGTCAGAATTTTTGGTGGTCTTTCTAAGCCAGGATTCAGACACGGCTAAAACATCCGGGTTGGCAGAGTGTGCTAAAGCAGTGAACAAAACAAACTTAGGGAGGAGGCTTCTAATGTTAACATGCATGAAGCCAAGGCTATTACGGTTACAGAAGTCATCAAAAGAGAGCGCCTGGGGAATAGGAGTGGAGCTAGGTACTGCAGGGCCTGGACACCTCTACATCACCAGAGGAACAGAGGAGGAGTAGGATAAGGGTACGGCTAAAAGCTATGAGAATTGGTCGTCTAGAACTTCTAGAGCAGAGAGTAAAAGGAAGTTTCTGGGGGCGATAAAATAGCTGAAAGGAATAATGTACAGACAAAGGTATGGTAGGATGTGAATACAGTGGAGGTAAACCTAGGTATTGAGTGATGATGAGAGAGATATTGTCTCTAGAAACATCATTGAAACCAGGTGATGTCATCGCATATGTGGGTGGTGGAACTGTGAGGTTGGATATGGTATAGTGGTCAGGGCTAGAGGCCCTACAGTGAAATAAGCCAATAAACACTAACCAGAACAGCAATGGACAAGGCATATTTACATTAAGGAGAGGCATGCTTAATCGAGTGATCAATAAGGGTCCAGTGAGTAGAGGTTGGTTGGGGTCACGGCGATCCAGACAGCTGGCCGGGTAGATGGCTATCGGTAGCAAGATAGCATAGTATGGAAGTCTATTTGTAGATACCTCGTGCGTTTCCGTCGTTAGGTTAGTGGGGTTCCGTGTGGTAGAGGGGATCAATCCAAATTGGCAAAATAGATATAGTGACCCAAGAAAAAAAATAAAATAATTGTCCGATATACTTATTCAGATAGCAGCCGATAAGACAGCTAACGGTTAGCGGGCCCCAGATGAGCGTTCAGGTAACGTCGGGACGGAGGTGCCAGTTGGATAACTCCCTCGGGCAGATAACGTCGGCAGTCAGTCGTGAAGGCCCGGTGGGGCTCCGTATCTGCAGCAACAACAAAACAACAAAAAACGGGTCCGGATAGGTGACTGTAGCCCAGGAATGGCTGATGGAACTCCTCAGCTGGCTAGCTCCGGAATGATTTGAGTTTGCTCCGGGATCGACGTAAGCCAGTAGTCACACGGTTTGCAGCTAGCTAGCTGCAAATGTCCAGAGCCTGCGGCTGAAATCCGGGGAAACTGAGAGAAAAAAAGTCCCGGAATGCTCCGGTCCGAGTCGCGTTGCACAAAAGTGCCGGTAGATTATCGAGCTAAAGGAATAGCTGATGACCACAAAACGTGGGCAGCTGAAACACCAACGCTAGCCAGCAGACCGGCTAATTTCTGGGCAGCTACAGATTAGCTTCTGGCTAGCTATCGGATAGCTTCTGGTTAGCTTTCTGGCTAGCTTCTGAATTAGCCCCTGGCTAGCTTCCACGGTGGTTTTTCAGATTTGAGGTAAATAATACTTTTTTGTAATTGGTGAAGCGGGTTGCAGGAAAGCTTTTGCAGGGAAGCTTTTGTAGTTGAGTTCTTGGATAATAAAATATATAAAAGATATGCGAAGAAAGGTGTAAATATATATATATACAGGACACGACAATACGAAACAGAAATGACGTCTGAACTGCTAAGCCATCTTGGACAAATATATACACCATGACCCTCCATCTGTTTTTATTAAGGGTCTCAACAGGTACAACATTACACCCGCCTCCCAAATAGTGACATCCTTGATGTGCCGGGTCAATTAGACCCATCATTTGACCCCCCACAATATGTCCTTGACTTTGGTCCATATCACTTTTGAACGGTTTGTCCTTGAAACAAGCGTATTCTTGCAAAGGATTGCTGAAATTACGCTGACCACATAGATATATGTATGATTTCCCTACGATACTCGGAGGCTAAGCAATTTCAATGCAATTTGACCTTTAACCTTGATTTTTGTGTTAGGTAAGGATATGCTAACCGTGAGGATCTTAAGGATATGCTAACCGTGAGGATCATAAGGATATGCTAACCGTGAGGATCATAAGGATATGCTAACCGTGAGGATCATAAGGATATGCTAACCGTGAGGATCATAAGGATATGCTAACCGTGAGGATCATAAGGATATGCTAACCGTGAGGATCATAAGGATATGCTAACCGTGAGGACCTTAAGGATATGCTAACCGTGAGGATCATAAGGATATGCTAACCGTGAGGATCATAAGGATATGCTAACCGTGAGGACCTTAAGGATATGCTAACCGTGAGGATCATAAGGATATGCTAACCGTGAGGATCATACGGATATGCTAACCGTGAGGACCTTAAGGATATGCTAACCGTGAGGACCTTAAGGATATGCTAACCGTGAGGATCATGAGGATATGCTAACAGTGAGGATCATAAGGATATGCTAACCGTGAGGATCTTAAGGATATGCTAACCGTGAGGATCTTAAGGATATGCTAACCGTGAGGATCTTAAGGATATGCTAACCGCGAGGATCTTAAGGATATGCTAACCGTGAGGATCATAAGGATATGCTAACCGTGAGGACCTTAAGGATATGTTAACCGTGAGGATCATAAGGATATGCTAACCGTGAGGATCATAAGGATATGCTAACCGTGAGGACCTTAAGGATATGCTAACCGTGAGGACCTTAAGGATATGCTAACCGTGAGGATCATAAGGATATGCTAACCGTGAGGATCATAAGGATATGCTAACCGTGAGGACCTTAAGGATATGCTAACCGTGAGGACCTTAAGGATATGCTAACCGTGAGGACCTTAAGGATATGCTAACCGTGAGGATCTTAAGGATATGCTAACCGTGAGGATCATAAGGATATGCTAACAGTGAGGATCATAAGGATATGCTAACCGTGAGGATCTTAAGGATATGCTAACCGTGAGGATCTTAAGGATATGCTAACCGCGAGGATCTTAAGGATATGCTAACCGTGAGGATCATAAGGATATATGTATGTTTTCCCTGTGATGTTCAGAGTCCGAGGGACAGTGATCTGAAGTTATGCTAAAAAATAGCAAAAGAATGTCACAAATGTTTTAAAATGTCATAATTTAATTCAATCAAACATTTGGCTCTACATTTTGAACACTTGTGTCTATCAACTCAGGAGAAAAGGCATATGAAAGAGGACTTTCTCAGCTACTGGAAAATACATTTTGGGAGGTTAAAATCCTATGTTGATGATCTTGATGTACTTAGTGAACTTACTGTTCACCCAGAACATGGCTCCTGTATAGCCTTTTCCAACATAAGGAACAGTTAATGAAATGGCAGCTTCATTCTACCATTTAGTGAGAGACTATTCTACAGAAACCTATTTCTGTAGAAGTCGTACATTTTTTTTCTCAGCTTCTTAGCTAACTCATCAGTATGCTTTTTAAAGGACAGTTTATCGTCTATCGTAAATGCCCAGATATTTGTAAGCCTAGTTTTTGTGTGCTCAAGAAAACAACATACACTGAATGTACAAAACATTCGGATGACCTTCCTAATATACAGTTGCACCCCCTTTTGTCCTCAGAACAGCCTTCATTTGTCGGGGTATGGACTCTACAAGGTGTTGAAAAGCTTTCCACAGGGAGGGTGGCCCATGTTTACTCCAATGCTTCCCACAGTTGTGTCAAGTTGGCTGGTAGTGGATCTCTACTCTGAATAGCTCGTTCCATCTCATCCCACAGATGCTCAATGTGATTGAGATCTGGTGACTGGGCAGGCCACTGCAGTAAGCTGAATTCACTGTCATGTCTGTGGAACCATTCCTGGATAATCTTAGCCTTGTGGCATGGGGCATTAAACATCTATTTGCAGATGGATACACTGCTGCCGTGAAGGGATGCACCTGCTTGACAATGATGTTCAGATATCCTGTGGCATTCAAACGTTGCTCCACTTTTATCAAGGGGCCTAATGTGTGCCATGAAAACACACCCCACACCATCGCACCACCACCAGCCTGCAATGTCGACACGCAGCATGATGGACGCATGTACTTATGTGGTTTTCTCCATACCCTAGTCCTCCCGTCAGCATAAAACAGCAGGAACTGGGATTCATCAGACCAGGCAATGTTATTCAAATGTTCCAGTGTCCATTTTGTTTTTTGTTCCTTATTCCACTGCAACTGCAGGTTCTTGTTTTTTTTGTTCCTGAAAGAAGTGGAACTCTGTAAGGTCGTCGGCACCCATTTTCCATTCGTGTCAAGGTAGGATAAGTTGTGCATTCTTTTATGGGTCTTTGGGCACCAATGTTGTACTGGACTGTCAGTTTGACTAACTGCAGCCCGTCTGTTGCTCTGCACAAGTCGTGTCAGCCTCCTTTGTCCTCTTTCATCAATAAACTGTTTTCCACCGCTGGCCTGTCATTGGCTGGATGTCCTTTTGGGTGGTGGACCATTCTTGATGCACACAGGAAACTGTTGATCGTGAAATTACTCTTTTTTTTTTTTTAAAGGCACTTCAATATTTTTTCTTGCCTATTCCCCCCTCTGAATGGCACACATACACAATCCATGTCTCAGGGCTTAACAGTCCTTCTTTAACCTGTCTCCTTTCCTTCATCTACACTGATTTGAAGTTGATTTAAAAGCCGACATCATTAAAGGGATCATATCTTTTCACCTGGATTCCCCTGGTCAGTCAATGTCCTGGGATGTTTTGTATACTCAGTGTGTACAGGGCCTTCAGAAAGTATTCACACCCTTTTTTCAACCTTTTGATGTTACATCCTGAGTTTAAACAATTATTAAATAGAGATTTTGTGTCACAATACACCCTAACCCATACCCCTAACACCTAACCCCTAACCCTAACCCCTAACCCTAACCCCTAACCCTAACCCCTAACCCCTAACCCATACCCCTAACACCTAACCCCTAACCCATACCCCTAACCTCTAACCCCTAAATGTCAAAGTGGAATTGTGTTTGTATATATATATATAAAAAATACTAATAAAAATGAAAAGCTTAAATGTCTTGAGTCAATAAGTATTCAACCCCTTTGTTATGGCTGAAGATGTTCAGGAGTAAAACTGTGCTTAACAAGTCACATAATAAGTTGCATGGACTCACTCTGTGTTCAATAATAGTCTTTATCATGATTTTTTTTTGATGACTACCTCATCTCTGTACCCCACACATACAATTATCTGTAAGGTAGTGGTGAATTTCAAGCCCAGAGTCAACAAACAAAGACCAGGGAGGTTTTTCAATGCCTCGCATAGAAGGGAACCTATTGGTAGAGATAAAATAAGCAGACTGAATATCCTTTTGGCAAAGTTATGAATTACACTGTGGATGGTGTATCGATACAGGCGTCCTTCCTAACTCAGTTGCCGGAGAGGAAGGAAACCGCTCAGGGATTTCACCATGAGGCCAATGGTGACTTTAAAACAGTTACAGAGTTTAATGGCTGTGATAGGAGAAAACTGAGGATGGATCAACAACATTGTAGTTACTCTAAAATACTAACCTAATTGACAGAGTGAAAAGAAGGAAGCCTGTACAGAATAAAATATATTTCAAAACATGCACACTGTTTGCAATAAGGCACTTAAGTAATGCTGCAAAAAATGTGGCAAAGAAATTAACTTTATGTCCTCATTACAAAGTGTTATTTTTGGGACAAATCGAAGACAACACATCACTGGGTACCGTGCTTCATATTTTCAAGCATGGTGGTGGCTGCATCATGTTATGGGTATGCTTGTCATTGGCAAGGACTAGGTTTTTTAAGATAAAAATAAATGGAATAGAGCTAAGCACAGGCAAAATCATGGAGGAAAACTTGGTTCAGTCTGCTTTCCAACAGACAATGGGAGATGAATTCACCTTTACGCTCGACAATAACCTAAAACACAAGGCCAAATATACACAGGAGTTGCTTACCAACACAACATTGAATATTCCTTAGTGGCCTAGTTATAGTTTGGACTTAAATCGGCTTCAAAATCTATAGCAAGACTTGAAAATCACTTTTTAGCAATGATCAACAACCAACTTGACAGAATTCCGAAGATTCAACATTACAGTGGTGGAAAAAGTACTCAATGTCATACTTGAGTAAAAGTAAAGATGCCTTCATAGAAAATGACTCAAGTAAAAGTGAAATTCACCCAGTAAAATACTACTTGAGTTAAAGTCTAAAAGGATTTGGTTTTAAGTATACTTAAGTGTCAAAAGTAAAAGTATAAATCATTTCAAATTCCTCACTAAGCAAACCAGGGGGCACCATTTTCTTGCCTTAAAATTGTACTTATAGCCAGGGGCGCTCTCTAACACTAGGCATGACCAGGGATGTTCTCTTGATAAGTGCGTGAATTTGACAATTTTCCTGTCCTGCTAAGCATTCAAAATGTAATGAGTACTTTTGGGTGTCAGGGAAAATGTATATAGTAAAAAGTATATTCATTTCTTTAGGAATGTAGTGAAGTAAAAGTAAAAGTTGACAGAAATGTAAAGTATTTAAAAGTATTTTTAACTTAAGTACTTTACACCACTGCAACATTCTAATTCATAAACATCTTAATCTTTTTAAACTCAGTCACTCTCCAGATTAATTTGTGGTAGTTGTGATTGTCAGTACTGTATCTAGAGACCAACACCTTTTACAACATATTGTCTTTCTTCACCCTAATAATTCTGACTTCTACCTTTTTAGATTAAACTTCATGAAGACCAAGGGGGAAACGATTTATTCTTCCACAGGCTCTTTTTAGGCCAGTTTTGAAGTGTTTAGCCCAGTGTAGACCGGAGCCCTAGGTTGCTTAGTGGTTAGGGTGTTGGGCCAGTAACCAAAAGGTTGCTGGATTGAATCCCTGAGCTGACAAGGTAAAAACATCTGTTGTTCTCCCCCTGAACAAGGCAGTTTAACCCACTGTTCCCCGGTAGGCCGTCATTGTAAATAAGAATTTGATGTTTACCAACTTGCCTAGTTAAATTATAAAATGTAAAAAAAGACTGGGCAGTGTTGGCCCAAAGTACTATCGGTCATGCAATCTCTGAAGGCCCTGCCAAAGGTGTTTCTAACATGTGTTGTCTCAGGGGGGGTGAATACTTATTTAATCAAAATATATTAGTTTTCAATTCTTCTTATACTTGGGACATTACAGAGTATTTTGTGTAGATTCTTGTCCCAAAAATTACAATTGAATTAAATCCATTTTAATCCGACTTTGTAACACAACAAAATATGGGGAAAAGTCCAGGGTTGTGAATACTATCTGAAGACACTTTGTTTAATCTGCATTCAATACTAATTTCAGGTCAAAAAATATTTTCTGTAAAACAATGAAAGCAGACTGTAGTTTAGATAGAGCCTGGTCAACAGTGGGGGCAATAGAATACACAACACCATCGTCCGGCATAAACCTGCAGATATTTTGTATTTTGTTACAGACAAACCAATATTGTTCATGTAGACGGTATATTACTCTCTCTCTCTCAGAAGACAGTTTTTTTTATCTTCCTCTATTGGCAGTGTTGCCTAGGAACAAGTGTTGATTGATTGGTAGCAATGTCATTTGCTATAAGAACGTATAACTAGAAGAAAATGTAAGCGACAGTCTCATCATTCTTGTTATTTAGCTGTTTGGAGTTGGTCGCCGTAACTCTGACAAACAGGAAGACACGGTGTGGAAATCATGTATATTTATAGTTGTACTTTCAGACACTGCCAGGAGAGAGGAGGAGAGATGATGATGAGGATGAGGAGGGAACGAGGAATTTTTGGACAAGTAACTAGTAACTGTAACGGATTAAATAGAGAAAGTGACCTATCCAACCCTGCGTACAGCGCGGTTGTAAGCTGTTGGGCTGTTATGCTTTTGATGTGGTAGGCTGTAGTGTTTTGTTGTTGCTGTGCTAGGCTGTAGTGTTTTGTTGTTGCTGTGCTAGGCTGTAGTGTTTTGTTGTTGCTGTGCTAGGCTGTAGTGCTTTGTTGTTGCTGTGCTAGGCTGTAGTGTTTTGTTGTTGCTGTGCTAGGCTGTAGTGTTTTGTTGTTGCTGTGCTAGGCTGTAGTGCTTTGTTGTTGCTGTGCTAGGCTGTAGTGTTTTGTTGTTGCTGTGCTAGGCTGTAGTGTTTTGTTGTTGCTGTGCTAGGCTGTAGTGTTTTGTTGTTGCTGTGCTAGGCTGTAGTGTTTTGTTGTTGCTGTGCTAGGCTGTAGTGCTTTGTTGTTGCTGTGCTAGGCTGTAGTGTTTTGTTGTTGCTGTGCTAGGCTGTAGTGTTATGTTGTTGCTGTGCTAGGCTGTAGTGTTTTGTTGTTGCTGTGCTAGGCTGTAGTGTTTTGTTGTTGCTGTGCTAGGCTGTAGTGTTTTGTTGTTGCTGTGCTAGGCTGTAGTGTTTTGTTGTTGCTGTGCTAGGCTGTAGTGCTTTGTTGTTGCTGTGCTAGGCTGTAGTGTTTTGTTGTTGCTGTGCTAGGCTGTAGTGTTTTGTTGTTGCTGTGCTAGGCTGTAGTGTTTTGTTGTTGCTGTGCTAGGCTGTAGTGTTTTGTTGTTGCTGTGCTAGGCTGTAGTGTTTTGTTGTTGCTGTGCTAGGCTGTAGTGTTTTGTTGTTGCTGTGCTAGGCTGTAGTGTTATGCAGAGTGTTTAGGCTGTAGATGGCGACCCAACTGTTTTGAGCCCCACCTGTTTTGAGGCCCACCTGTTTAGCAAAATAAAAATAAAAATAAAATAAATATATATATATACATATACAGTACTATTTCCAGGGTCTTTCTTTCTTTTTTTTTCTTTTTTTACTATTGTAGAATAATAGTGAAGACATCAAAACTATGAAACATCACATATGGAGTCATGTAGTAACCAAAAAAGTGTTAAACAAATCTAAATATATTTAAAATTTGCTTTGCACACTCTTGGCAGTAAAGAAAAACCCTTGAATGAGTAGGTGTGTCCAAACTTTTGATTGGTACTGTGTATATATATTTATTTTTTGTGCCAGTTTTACATGTTATTTTGGTATTAATACGTGTCACATATCAGTTTGCAAACAATGTAATTGAGATAATAAACCCGGATAAACTCTTGAGTAAGACTGCTCCAAAATGCAGGTGTTTCAGCCTAGCTCAGTGCTTTCTGTGGTGGTGGGGCAAGCCAGCAGAAAATACGGAGCGTAGGGGTTGGTAATGTTCTCAGGTTGCGCCGTGATTGGCTCAGTGTTCTGTCACTCATGGGGACACTACCTCACTGTGATTGGCTCAGTGTCCTGTCACTCATGGGGACACTACGTCACCGCAAAATCTATGAGGAGAGCTCAAAAATTCATGCCTCTTCGGTGCTGCCATAGAGCTACATTAGAAGTGCCCGTCCAAGAAGGCTGAAGGTCATTGGCCACAGATACATTTACGTAAAATCACGATATATCTATCATAGCTGTGATTGGACTGATCATGTCAACATCATAATTTGAAAATCTTAGCTAGCAAGCTATACAAGCAGTCATCATCATGAATCAAGTCGACAATCTACTGGCAAATCTTTTTCAATCCTTGTCAAATGAAGATAAATTATAGATAAAACGTATCGGTGCTCATCGGCCATTGGACATAAACATTAGACAACAAGTTGGAAATCACAAATTCAACAATGAGTGGTTTGGAAAGAATCAGTGACTAACTGCAAGCATTGCAAAGCAATCACTAGCCTGCTTTTCAGTGGAGAGGGTGTGTGGTCCAAGTCTGGGATTTAGGGTCTCTTTTCCAAACTTAAAAGGATAAACATTCACTCACAACACACCGTTGGCCAGAAAAGGTTGAATACATTGGCTGTCAATCCAGCATGACTTCAGCCAAGTTCAAAACAACTGAAAACTTGAACTCACTGAAGTCTGAGATTTCCAAGACAACACGGGAACTTGGAAAAAACGAGTTCCAACTGGGAAAATACGTTTTTAATGGTTGTCCAACTCGCAATTCCATGTCGGGAGCTCTGGCCTCTTTCTAGAGCTCTGACCTGAAGATCACTGACGTCATAATTCAAGCTTCTTTTTTTGATTTTAAAATATTTTCCCACAAGAAGGACCGTCACGCTTCCTTCCTGTTCAAGTGAGCTGATTTCCTCCTCTTCGTCTGAAGAGGAGGTGTAGGGATCGGACCAAAACGCAGAGTGGAAAGTGTCCATGTTTTATTAACAATTCAACTGAACACTACACGAGCACAACACAACAAGGGGAGTCCAAAAATGTCTTGTATGCGGCTGCATAAATGATGTAATATGCCAGGGAGATATGTATACTGTAGCTAAGAAAGTAATACTAAGTGTATGTTGTGTAGTAAGCTGTTAGTAGCCCATGTACATCACCCTAATAATTGGGTCCCTTTCCTCCACATAACTTAGCCTACTGTTCTGATTTGGTGGTGCACACGTAGCTTATAGCCTGTTTTAGAGAAATGTATCATCAAATATTGTAAGAGCTTTCATTGTCTGCTTTATATGCCCCCTTTAGTTATCCTACGGTTCTGACTTGGTGTACAGGGAGAACACTATAAGAACGGCCCATGTTCTGAATTCTGCCGCTGTACATTTCAAAAGTGCTGAACAAATAGTTATATTGACAACGTCTATCCTAGCTCACTCATTAATGTCTTAATCGAAGTTACGGATTGCCTCTTATCCCCTGGTCGTCCCCTTATGTCAGAGTTTGTACATCTCAATTGTCAGTAGAAACCACATTTGTTTAAGCAAGTCAGCCATATCAGCTGTTATTTAAAAGGCAGTAAATGAGGCTGAATGAACTGTGTCGCTGCCAGACAAGGCTCCGCTGATAGCCAGGTGTAGCAGTGGTAAGGGTTCACTCCATGGTGCTGAACAGAAAGCTCTGCTGTTGGGACAGCTTTATGTGGGCCGTTTGTGGGCACCGTTTGTCACCGTTATAGTGCAATTAATGTAATGTTTAGTGTTGTGTAGTGGCTTTGCTGGCATTTGTTTTTGTTGCCTCACCAAGATTTACATGATAAAATCACCACTGTGTAGCAGTACGCTTTAGACTGTATGTGTACACTTTCCGGGGCTGATAACACCGGTTGGTTGATCTCTTTTAAAGTAGAATACTCCCCCCCCCCCCTCCCATGTTTGTTTCCCCTCAAAATACCTGTATGAAGATCAAGTGTAGATGTGAGTTTGGTAAGTGATTATCCCTCCTACACACTGGGCTGTAGGAACAATGAGGTTAAGCTGAACTAGCTGTGTGAACGTTATTCCTCTTCGTTTCACTACCAAAGAGTCCAAAGGTTTTGTAGACTGGTTACAACCAGCGGAGAGGAATGATGTCATACTGCACTGCCCTCAAAGCAGCTGTGACTAGCGCACTTATCAGAGGACAAAACGTACCGTTTTGTAGAATATTATTAGCAGTGTTGGGTTGGACATGTTGAGCTGTGCGTCCCGCTGCGGACGGTGGTCTCTGAGTCACGTAGCTACGTCTCAGTGGGATGCTGGGATATCTCCCAGCCTACCCTGAATACAACACAGACTGGCTTACACACCATTTGGTGTTACAGTGATACTTTTCAGAGGGGAAGGAGAACGTATTTGTGGATACGCTTAAATAAGGTGTAACAACTACTATGTTGCATTTGTTAAGATTATTATTTTTTTTAAATCTGTTCAGTTGTTTAATTTTTATTTATTTTGTTCACACTTCTACAACACACCATGTACTGCAAGATAAAGACGTGTTAAAACTCGAACGCAAAACCCATAAATGTCACGCCCTGACCATAGAGAGCCCTTGGTTCTCTATGGTGTAGTAGGTCAGGGCGTGACTAGGGGGTGTTCTAGGTTATATATTTCTATGTTGGTGCTCTTGGTATGGTTCCTCAATTAGAGGCAGCTGATGTTCGTTCTCTCTAATTGGGGATCATACTTAAGGTGTCCCTGTTCCCACCTGCTTTGTGGGATATTGTTTTTGTATGTAGCACCATGGTACTTTACGTTTCGTTGCTTGTTTATTGTTTTTGATTGAAAGTTTCACTTAAATAAAAGATGTGGAACTCAACACACACTGCGCCTTGGTCCGTCCATTCAAACGAACGTGACAATAAATATGTACAGGCTACACGTACAGGCTACACGTACACAGCTCTTCTGCCTGTATTATGTGTTCTGACTTTAGAGGTAACAGTAGTGGGTAGCTGTGGGTGGGTTGAAATGGGTAAGAGGTGATAATTACATTTCCTCTAAACGTGTTACACATCATATGAATAATAAAATACAGAAATGTTGACAGTGTGAAAACAACTCAGTTAGACAGTCATTTTCACCCCATTTAACTTCTGCCGGGCTGGCTGCACCTGTTTTCAGGGTAAAAGAACAGAGGATTGAGGAGGAAAATATAGAGGGAGGAGAGAGGAGGAGGAGGAGGAGAGAGGAGGAGGAGAGGGAGGAGAGAGGAGGAGGAGGAGGAGAGAGGAGGAGGAGAGGGAGGAGAGAGGAGGAGGAGAGGGAGGAGAGAGGAGGAGGAGAGGGAGGAGAGAGGAGGAACATAGAGGGAGGAGAGGAGGAGAGAGGAGGAGGAGAGGGAGGAGAGTGGAGGAGGAGAGAGAGGAGAAGAGGGCGGAGAGGGTGGAGGGGGAGGAGGAGAGGACGGAGGAGAGAGGAGGAGAAGGAGGAGAGAGGAGGAGAGGGAGGAGAGAGGAGGGGAGGAGGAACATAGAGGGCGGAGGGAGGAGGGGAGGGGGGAGGAGAGAGGAGGAGAAGAGAGGAGGAGGAGAGGGCAGAGGGTGGAGGGGGAGGAGGAGAGGACGGAGGAGAGAGGAGGAGAAGGAGGAGAGAGGAGGAGAGAGGAGGGGAGGAGGAACATAGAGGGAGGAGGAGAGGGCGGAGGGAGGAGGGGAGGGGGGAGGAGAGAGGAGGGGACGGAGGAGGGGAGAGAGGAGGAGAGGGAGGAGAGAGGAGGGGAGGGAGGAGGAATATAGAGGGAGAAGGCGGAGGGAGGGGAGAGGAGGGGAGGGAGGAGGATAGGGTGGAGGGAGGAGGAGAGGGAGGGAGGAGGAGAGGGAGGGAGGAGGAGCGGGAGGAGGAGAGGGCGGAGAGGGAGGAGGGAGGGAGGGAGGGGAGGGAGGAGGAGAGGGAGAAAGAACATAGAGAGGGAGGATAATAGGATGTAACATTGATGGTTCGGTCTGTAATTAATTGTGTTGATTAGGAAACACCTTTACAACAACACACTGTTGTCTCGTTTGTGTTTTTACATCTCACCCCCTATACACAACCTCTCTGAGAGGGAGGGAGGGAGGGAGTTCATCAGGGTTTCATTGAATATACTGCTCCTTTAGCAGGAAGTGTTCAGAGTGAAAGCTGATTGGTAACAGAACAGGTTAACATCAGTCACACTGTGCTGCTTCACTTGGTGACATCATGATAATGTCTCTCAGACTCCGGCTTACTATCAGTCACCTCTCAAACTGTGGGGTGTACAGTTGAGCACTGTGTTTGTGTGTGTGTGTGTGTGTGTGTATGATTTATGACTGCGTGGTGTGTCCCAGTTCTGCAGGGTGAGAGAGTTCAAGCAGACTGAGAAACCAACAGACAAACACACACACACACACACACACACACACAGACACACAGACACACACACACACACACACACACACACACACACACACACACACACACACACACACACACACACACACACACACACACACACACACACACACACACACACACACACACACACACCACACAGAATGGGTCAGAGCCACAGGGACACGGAGGATGCTGGTTTGGCTTGGAGTTTGATAGTTTGGGATAAACACTCTAAATAAAACAACACTTCCCAGAATTCTCAGTGAGCCCACTTGTGTTTCGATTGGCAGGTAGAAAGAAAAGAAAGAGGCAAAGTGAAAAAGCAGACCGCCTGCCTTCCCACCTTTGGGACAACGACTCCCAATCTGAACCCTCTCTTTATAAAATGATCAGCCGAAATGGTTGCAACCCCTATTACTAGCCTGTTTAACTTCTCTTTCGTATCGTCTGAGATCCCCAAAGATTGGAAAGCTGCCGCAGTCATCCCCCTTTTCAAAGGGGGAGAAACTCTAGACCCAAACAGTTACAGACCTATATCCATCCTACCCTGCCTTTTCTAAAGTCTTCGAAGCCAAGTTAACAAACAGATCACCAACCATTTTAAATCCCACCGTACCTTCTTCGCTATGCAATCTGGTTTCAGAGCTGGTCATGGGTGCACCTCAGCCACGTTCACGGTCCTAAACAATATCTTAACAGCCATCGATAAGTAACAATACTGTGCAGCCGTATTCATCGACCTGGCCAAGGCTTTCGACTCTGTCAATCACCACATTCTTATCGGCAGACTCAACAGCCAACAGCCTCGCCTGTTTCACCAACTACTTCTCAGACAGAATTCAGTGTGTCAAATCAAAGGGTCTGTTGTCGGGACCTCTGGCAGTCTCTATGGGGGTGCCACAAGGTTAAATTCTCGGGCCGATTCTCTTCCCTGTATACATCAATGATGTTGGTCTTGCTGCTGGTGATTCTCTGATCCACCTCTACACAGACGATACCATTCTGTATTCTTCTGGCCCTTCTTTGGACACTGTGTTAACTAACCTCCAGACGAGTTTCAATGCCATACAAATCTCCTTCCCGTGGCCTCCAACTGCTCTTAAATGCAAGTAAAACTAAATGCATGCTCTTCAACTGATCGTTACCAGCACCTGCCAGCATCTCTACTCTGGACTGTTCTGACTTAGAATATGTGGACATCTACAAATACCTAGGTGTCTGGTTAGACTGTAAACTCTCCTTCCAGACTCACATTAAGCATCTCCAATCCAAAATTAAATCTAGAATAGGCTTCCTGTTTTACAACAAAGCCTCCTTCACTCATGCTGCCAAACATACCCACGTAAAACTGACTATCTTATCGATCCTTGACTTCGGCGATGTCATATACAAAATAGCTTCCACCACTCTACTCAGCAAATTAGATGTAGTCTATCACACTGCCATCCGTTTTTTCACCAAAGCCCCATATACTACCCACCACTGCGACCTGTACGCTCTCGTTGGCTGGTCCTTGCTTCATATTCGTCACCAAACCCACTGGCTCCAGGTCATCTATAAGTCTTTGCTAGGTAAATCCCCGCCTTATGTCAGCTCACTGGTCACCATAGCAGCACCCACACGTAGCACGCGCTCCAGCAGGTATATCTCACTGGTCACCCCCAAAGCCAATTCCTCCTTTGGCCGCCTTACCTCTCTGCTGCCAAAGACTGGAACGAATTGCAAAAATCACTGAAACTGAAGACTCATATCTCCCTCACTAACTTTAAGCACCAGCTGTCAGAGCAGCTCACAGATTAATGCACCTGTACATAGCTCATCTGTAAATAGCCCATTGAACTACCTCATCCCCATTCTGTTATTTTTTTCTTCTTCTCCTTTGCACCCCAGTATGTCTACTTGCACATTCATCTATCACTCCAGTGTTTAATTGCTAAATTGTAATTATTTCGCCACTATGGCCTATTTATTGCCTTGCCTCCCTTATCTTACCTCATTTGCACACACTGTATATAGACTTTTCTACTGTGTTGTTGACTGTATGTTTGTTTATTCCATGTATTTCACTTGTTGTTGTTTGTGTCGCACTGCTTTGCTTTATCTTGGCCAGGTTGCAGTTGTAAATGAGAACTTGTTCTCAAATAGCCTACCTGGTTAAATAAAGGTGAAATAAATATAAAAATGTCTGGGCGAAGACATGAGCATCTTGTCATTTATATCAATATCTCTGGTTTATTTCAATCTAGTTAACTGATCCTATTAGTCTTGTCATATTCTGGTGGGAACTAAGAATCTTCTCAGCAAAAACACAAACAAGAAACTAGAAAGGGGCGGCAGGTAGCCTAGTGGTTAGCGAGCCAGTAACCGAAAGGTTACTCGAATCCCCGAGCTGACAAGGTAAACATCTGTTGTACTGCCCCTGAACAAGGCAGTTAACCCACTGTTCCCTGGTAGGCCATCATTGTAAATATGAATTTGTTCTTAACTGACTTGCCTAGCTTAAATACAGAGACCACAACAGTCCTGTGGTATTTAGAGGAGACTAGTGTTCAGGACAGTAGGATAGTGTTTATGGGTTAAATACAGAGACCACAACAGTCCTGTGGTATTTAGAGGAGACTAGTGTTCAGGACAGTAGGATAGTGTTTATGGGTTTACATATCATCAGACACTTCCTTACTTAGATGTACGTGTATTTTGGGTATATGTTGTGAAACGGTTAGATATTACTCCACTGTCTGAGCTAGAAACACAATAATTTTGCTACACTCACAATAACATCTGCTAAACACGTGTATGTAACCAATGCCATTTTATTTTATTTGACATTTGACATTTGATTTGATTTTGTGCCACCTAAGGAGAGTTTTCTGTAATGTATTTGCTGCTTCGGTCAGTATCTAGTCCACAAATCAACTGTTGAGAAGAGGGCTCTCTATACCAGTAGTCAACTGTTGAGTAGAGGGCCCTTTATACCAGTAGTCAACTGTTGAGAAGAGGGCCCTCTATACCGGTAATCAACTGTTGAGAAGAGGGCCCTCTATACCAGTAGTCAACTGTTGAGAAGAGGGCCCTCTATACCAGTAGTCAACTGTTGAGAAGAGGGCCCTCTATACCAGTAGTCAACTGTTGAGAAGAGGGCCCTCTATACCAGTAGTCAACTGTTGAGAAGAGGGCCCTCTACCAGTAGTCAACTGTTGAGAAGAGGGCCCTCTATACCAGTAGTCAACTGTTGAGGGCCCTCTATACCGGTAGTCAACTGTTGAGAAGAGGGCCCTCTATACCAGTAGTCAACTGTTGAGAAGAGGGCCCTCTATACCAGTAGTCAACTGTTGAGAAGAGGGCCCTCTATACCAGTAGTCAACTGTTGAGAAGAGTGCCCTCTATACCAGCAGTCAACTGTTGAGAAGAGGGCCCTCTATACCAGTAGTCAACTGTTGAGAAGAGGGCCCTCTATACCAGTAGTCAACTGTTGAGAAGAGGGCCCTCTATACCAGTAGTCAACTGTTGAGAAGAGTGCCCTCTATACCAGCAGTCAACTGTTGAGAAGAGGGCCCTCTATACCAGTAGTCAACTGTTGAGAAGAGGGCCCTCTATACCAGTAGTCAACTGTTGAGAAGAGGGCCCTCTATACCAGTAGTCAACTGTTGAGGGCCCTCTATACCAGTAGTCAACTGTTGAGAAGAGTGCCCTCTATACCAGCAGTCAACTGTTGAGAAGAGGGCCCTCTATACCAGTAGTCAACTGTTGAGAAGAGGGCCCTCTATACCAGTAGTCAACTGTTGAGAAGAGTGCCCTCTATACCAGCAGTCAACTGTTGAGAAGAGGGCCCTCTATACCAGTAGTCAACTGTTGAGAAGAGTGCCCTCTATACCAGCAGTCAACTGTTGAGAAGAGGGCCCTCTATACCAGTAGTCAACTGTTGAGAAGAGGGCCCTCTATACCAGTAGTCAACTGTTGAGAAGAGTGCCCTCTATACCAGCAGTCAACTGTTGAGAAGAGGGCCCTCTATACCAGTAGTCAACTGTTGAGAAGAGGGCCCTCTATACCAGTAGTCAACTGTTGAGAAGAGTGCCCTCTATACCAGTAGTCAACTGTTGAGAAGAGGGCCCTCTATACCAGTAGTCAACTGTTGAGAAGAGGGCCCTCTATACCAGTAGTCAACTGTTGAGAAGAGGGCCCTCTACCAGTAAACAGAAGAAGAGAAAAGAACATTACTGACAACGAATCCATCCTGTGTAGAAACAAATTACGTGTGGGATGTGTGTGTGTGTGTGTCTCTTTCTGTGTTTCAGAGTTTAGGAGGCGTGATAAAGCAACATAGAACAACATGTTGTCAATCAGTCAGTCAGACAGGATTGTGTGTGCGTGTCTAAGAGGGCATCATTACGGCAAACTTTGTTTGTGTGTCCGTGTGTCCGCGTGTGTCCGTCTGTCCGTGTGTGTGTGCGTGCGTCCGTGCATCTGCACTTGGGTGTGTCATTATGACAAACTGGATTAAGTCTCTGTCTCCAACCACCAGCTGGTATCTCAACCACAACCTTCTGCTGCATAAACATATCGTGAAAACTCTCTATTTCGTCTCTATTTAACATATATTTAATTTTGCTAAGGCAGCGTCCCAAATGGCACCCTATTCCCTACGTAGTGCACTACTTTAGACCAGAGCCCTATTGCACCCTATTCCCTATATAGTGCACTACTTTAGACCAGAGCCCTATGGCACCATATTCCCTATATAGTGCACTACTTTTGTCCAGAGCCCTATGGACACTGGTCAAAAGTAGTCCACTATATCGGGTGCTCACCCTATAAAAGGATGAATTAATTCAAAGTTTTAATAAATATTTCCATCCAATCGAAAATTCCGTCAGGAAAAACAACAGTCCCAAACTGTCTCTATCATGTCTGGTTGAAAAGTTAGATGATTTTCTCTGAGAATGTACCATGTTTATAGTGAATGGAATGTCTTCACAGACATGATCAACAAGTCGTCACTGCTCTGTAGAACTCTCTGAATCTGCGTCAACGGCAGAACGGTGTTAACCGTTTTATTTAACTCGGCAAGTCAGTTAAGAACAAATTAATATTTACAAAGACGGTCTACATGTTCTTAACTGACTTGCCTAGTTAAATAAAGTGAATTTATCCATACTATTTCATCCTTCCACAAGATACAGTTCCAACACAAATCTAGTGTTGATACCCAAGCCCGCTGGTCGTTCGTTTGATCGGTTCGGTTGCCAGAGACGCTGGTCGTTCGTTTGATCGGTTCGGTTGCCAGAGACGCTGGTCGTTCGTTTGATCGGTTCGGTTGCCAGAGACGCTTGCTAGCTAGCCAACTTTAAGCTGTTTTCTAGTGACATTTATTTGGATACATCCATAACAATGAGCTAATGAGGCGCGATTTCGCCTGGTATAAAATAAATGTGCTCTCTCGTCAGCACACTGTTGTTCATAGGAGCCAACAACACAGCCAACAACACAGCCAACAACACAGCCAACAACACAGCCAACAACACAGCTAACAACACAGCTAACAACACAGCTGACAACACAGCTGACAACACAGCCGACAACACAGCCGACAACACAGCCAACAACACAGCCAACAACACAGCCAACAACACAGCCAACAACACAGCCAACAACACAGCCAACAACACAGCTAACAACAACACAGCTAACAACAACACAGCTAACAACAACACAGCCGACAACACAGCCGACAACACAGCCGACAACACAGCCAACAACACAGCCAACAACACAGCCAACAACACAGCTAACAACAACACAGCTAACAACAACACAGCTAACAACAACACAGCCGACAACACAGCCGACAACACAGCCGACAACACAGCCGACAACACAGCCGACAACACAGCCGACAACACAGCCAACAACACAGCCAACAACACAGCCAACAACACATCCAACAACACAGCCAACAACACAGCTAACAACACAGCTAACAACACAGCTAACAACACAGCTAACAACAACACAGCTAACAACAACACAGCTAACAACAACACAGCTAACAACAACACAGCTAACAACAACACAGCCGACAACACAGCCGACAACACAGCCGACAACACAGCCAACAACACAGCCAACAACACAGCCAACAACACAGCCAACAACACAGCCAACAACACAGCCAACAACACAGCTAACAACAACACAGCTAACAACAACACAGCTAACAACAACACAGCCGACAACACAGCCGACAACACAGCCGACAACACAGCCGACAACACAGCCAACAACACAGTCAACAACACAGCCAACAACACAGCTAACAACACAGCTAACAACAACACAGCTAACAACAACACAGCTAACAACAACACAGCCGACAACACAGCCGACAACACAGCCGACAACACAGCCGACAACACAGCCGACAACACAGCCGACAACACAGCCAACAACACAGCCAACAACACAGCCAACAACACAGCCAACAACACAGCTAACAACACAGCTAACAACACAGCTAACAACACAGCTAACAACAACACAGCTAACAACAACACAGCTAACAACAACACAGCTAACAACAACACAGCCGACAACACAGCCGACAACACAGCCGACAACACAGCCGACAACACAGCCGACAACACAGCCAACAACACAGCCAACAACACAGCCAACAACACAGCCAACAACACAGCCAACAACACAGCTAACAACACAGCTAACAACACAGCTAACAACACAGCTAACAACAACACAGCTAACAACACAGCTAACAACAACACAGCTAACAACAACACAGCCGACAACACAGCCGACAACACAGCCGACAACACAGCCGACAACACAGCCGACAACACAGCCAACAACACAGCTAACAACACAGCTAACAACACAGCTGACAACACAGCCGACAACACAGCCGACAACACAGCCAACAACACAGCTAACAACACAGCTAACAACACAGCCAACAACACAGCCAACAACACAGCCAACAACACAGCTGACAACACAGCCGACAACACAGCCGACAACACAGCCGACAACACAGCCGACAACACAGCCGACAACACAGCCGACAACACAGCCGACAACACAGCCGACAACACAGCCGACAACACAGCCGACAACACAGCCGACAACACAGCCAACAACACAGCTAACAACACAGCTAACAACACAGCCAACAACACAGCCAACAACACAGCTAACAACACAGCCAACAACACAGCCAACAACACAGCTAACAACACAGCCAACAACACAGCCAACAACACAGCCAACAACACAGCCAACAACACAGCTAACACAACCACTTCAAACTGATGCTGGAAAGACTGCAAACTAGCTGCACTTTTTCGACTGGCTGAGAAAAGCTGGCTGCCTGTCTGTCTCGACTCCTGACACTTTCATTACTATGTGACAGTTGGAGATTAATTTTAATATTGAAACGATGTTGCAAATGTCGGAGACACAGACAGCAATGTTTATATGAATCTCCGCTGTTAAAAACTAAATGTTAGTCTAAAAGAAATGCGAGATAATGTCTAGATGCTTTTATAGTGGAGATCAAGTTTATAAATTATAAATTAAATTTATAAATCATCAGCCCTGGCTGGGCTGATGAGAGAGTGGGTTGCACAGTCAGATGGAACAGAGTAAATAGGCATTTTATCGACATAGATTTAGCCGGTGGTAATTTGTGGAATAGACACCGGCTGCAATGTGGTTTTAACCAATCAGCATCCAGGATTAGATCCACCCATTGTATAAAAGACAGTTGAAACGGCACCTCTCAGCTTAGATTGATCGCGGTTAGCAGTGGAAGCCAAGGATCTGGAGGTGAACATGACGAAGGTATCACGTTGATTTTGATTGGTCCAACCAGTGGAAATACCTCCTAATGGTTACCACCTCACAACACCAAATATGAAAGAGATGCAACCAAGAGTGGTGCAGTCTAAACTATTTTATTTCATTTTTAAATTTATTTAACCTTTTAGTTAACTAGGTACGTCAGTTAAGAACAAATTCTTATTTACAATGACGACCTACACCGGCAAAACCCTGGACGACGCTGGGCCAGTTGTGCGCCGGTTGTGATACAGCCTGGATTCGAACCAGGGTGTCTGTAGCGACGCCTCTAGCACTGAGATGCAGTGCCTCAGACAACTGAACCAGGGTGTCTGTAGTGACGCCTCTAGCACTGAGATGCAGTGCCTTAGACCGCTGAACCACTCGTTGAGCCCCGACCGTCGGGACAGCAAATGAACGTTCTTATTTCATCAAAAACGGTCAACTAAAAAAGTGTGTTAAAGTTGTAATATTGTAGAGAACAATCTAAATGATTCATTGAATGTGATTCATAATGTCACAGGGCAAAAGAAAAATCAGTTTAGACGTTGATTTAGTAGCACCCTCTTGAATTGATCGTTTTGTTCTCTGCGTTGTACAGCAGTGAGTGAACGCCCTACACTATATAGGGAATAGGATGTTGTTTGGGATGCTGGCATGTATTGTTATTGGAGTGGAGCGATGATGATGCTCAGAGCACAGAACCACTGACAGTATTCACCCAATGAATGATGCAGAACTTAAACAGCATCAATAGCTTGATTACACCGGCATTGTGATGATGATTATCATGTTGATTGTGTTAGCAAGGACGGGACATTATTATTCGTTGTTTATTATGCATCCTTCTGTAAGCCTATTATGGTGTAATACAGTCAGTGACTGGTCACGCTGATGATAATGGTGTAATGTCGTCAGTGACTGGTCACCCTGATGATAATGGTGTAATACAGTCAGTGACTGGTCACGCTGATGATAATGGTGTAATGTCGTCAGTGACTGGTCACCCTGATGATAATGGTGTAATACAGTCAGTGACCGGTCACCCTGATGATAATGGTGTAATACAGTGAGTGACTGGTCACCCTGATGATAATGGTGTAATACAGTCAATGACTGGTCACCCTGATGATAATGGTGTAATACAGTCAATGACTGGTCACCCTGATGATAATGGTGTAATACCGTCAATGCCTGGTCACCCTGATGATAATGGTGTAATACAGTCAGTGACTGGTCACCCTGATGATAATGGTGTAATACAGTCAGTGACTGGTCACCCTGATGATAATGGTGTAATACAGTCAGTGACTGGTCACCCTGATGATAATGGTGTAATACAGTCATCGACTGGTCACCCTGATGATAATGGTGTAATACAGTCAAAACATGTTGGGTCATTTAGCAGACGCCCTTATCCATAGCCACTTACATTAGTTCATTCATCTTAAGATAGCTAGGTGAGACCACAACACATTACAGTTGTAGCAGGTACATTTTCCCTCAACAAAGTCGTTCTCAGCTAAATCAGCGCTAGTAGGAAAAGACAAGTGCATTTTATTTATTTATTTTTTGTTGGGGGGGGTGTGGGATTTATTTATGGTACTTTTATTTAAGAAAGTCTTATTGAGACCTAGAATCAGACAGAACGCTCTCACTTCAGACAGAGTGACGTACAGTATCTGTGGAGATGGGGTTTTACCCATTATAAATGTCTAGATCATTCCGTTCCATTTCATTCAGGTTGGTTCAATATCCGTTCAGTGTTTTCATCATTATTGCCAATGCATAATTGTTTATGCATATTCGGGTTCCCAAACAGTCAAGGAGTGGTCACGTACTGACTGATTATGGCTGAACGACTGTAGAAGAGAGCGAGAGTTTGACTCAACATCCATTGTTTGTTCATTTTATTCATCATTTTTCCCGATAATTTATTATAATGCCTATTATGGGCTCATTTAATTCATGATTCTCAGGAAGATGAATATCTCTTGTGTTGAGCACCTAATTAAATGCCCAAATTCTTGGCATTCTGGTCTGCATCTTCCCCATACAGGCAAGTCAGTCTGGTCTCCGTCTGCCCCATACAGGCAAGGCAGTCTGGTCTCCGTCTGCCCCCTACAGGCGAGGCAGTCTGGTCTCCGTCTGCCCCCTACAGGCAAGGCAGTCTGGTCTCCGTCTGCCCCCTACAGGCGAGGCAGTCTGGTCTCCGTCTGCCCCATACAGGCAAGTCAGTCTGGTCTCCGTCTGCCCATACAGGCAAGGCAGTCTGGTCTCCGTCTGCCCCCTACAGGCAAGGCAGTCTGGTCTCCGTCTGCCCCCTACAGGCAAGGCAGTCTGGTCTCCGTCTGCCCCCTACAGACAAGGCAGTCTGGTCTCCGTCTGCCCCCTACAGGCGAGGCAGTCTGGTCTCCGTCTGCCCCCTACAGACAAGGCAGTCTGGTCTCCGTCTGCCCCCTACAGGCGAGGCAGTCTGGTCTCCGTCTGGACTGAACAGCTAATAAAGACTGTTTATTTTCACTATGACAATGTAACAGGGATATCCAATAATATTTCAAAGCATTATGACAATGTTTCCTTTTAAATCCTGTAGCTTAAATCTATAGGCTGGCTGCTAATTTTTTTATGAATGTCTTCTCTGAGAAGCTTTAATGAAGAGCCGTGCAGTTGTATTTGGGTTCTGGTGCTGTTCTGTGTGTGTGCTTGTGTGTGTGTGTGTGTGCGTGTGTCTGTGCGCGTTTGTGTGCGTGTGTGCGTGTGTGCGTGTGTGTGTGTGTGTGTGTGTGTGTGTCTATGCGCGTTTGTGTGTGTAACCGCTGCGGTTTTCTTTGGGTGCTGCCTGCCAATGCTGCTTGTCTGGTGGATATTATCATAAATTGTCTGTGGTTGGGGACTATGTAGGTGTAGGGGCTGGTGGGTGAGCAGGGTAACATTTGTTAAACGTATTCCTCTCCTCTGCCTGATGACTGGGTAACAGTGCCGAGAGAGAGAGAGAGAGAGAGAGGCCTTGGCGGTAGGAGATGAATCATCATAAAAGGCAACAGGCCCTGTGCTTTTATTCTAAAATAATGGTTATGTCCCAAACGACACCCTATCCACTAAAGTAGTGGACTTTAAAGGGATAAGGGTGCCATTTGGAACGAAGCCAAGGTGGCTGGCAGAATGTATCTCTTCAAGGTGCAATAGGATGGCAGAGTTAAAAAGCACCTTTCACACGTTTTCCATTCATTCTGTCCTGTCCCTTCTTTTCATGCATTATATAATGAGTTCAGGAACAGACGGACTTTTAAAGACGTGTATTTTCTGTCTCTATAAGAGATGTATTAAACTCTGACTATGCGTAGTCTGGAGTACTGCTGCTCTTCTGCTCTTCCTGATCATTCATTACACCCTAAATCAGTCCCTAATTAGAGGGGGGGAAATTAACAAAACCTGTGGATTTGGCTTCCAGGTCTTTATAGTAATGCGGAGCTGGCTTCCAGGTCGAGCTCTTTATAGTTACGTGGAGCTGGCTTCCAGGTCTTTATAGTTACGTGGAGCTGGCTTCCAGGTCTTTATAGTTACGTGGAGCTGGCTTCCAGGTCTTTATAGTTACATGGAGCTGGCTTCCAGGTCTTTATAGTTACGTGGAGCTGGCTTCCAGGTCTTTATAGTAATGTGGAGCTGGCTTCCAGGTCTTTATAGTTACATGGAGCTGGCTTCCATGTCTTTATAGTTACGTGGAGCTGGCTTCCAGGTCTTTATAGTAATGTGGAGCTGGCTTCCAGGTCTTTATAGTTACGTGGAGCTGGCTTCCAGTTCTTTATAGTTATGTGGAGCTGGCTTCCAGGTCTTTATAGTTACATGGAGCTGGCTTCCAGGTCTTTATAGTTACATGGAGCTGGCTTCCAGGTCTTTATAGTAATGTGGAGCTGGCTTCCAGGTCTTTATAGTAATGTGGAGCTGGCTTCCAGGTCTTTATAGTAATGCGGAGCTGGCTTCCAGGTCTTTATAGTTACATGGAGCTGGCTTCCAGGTCTTTATAGTTATGTGGAGCTGGCTTCCAGGTCTTTATAGTAATGTGGAGCTGGCTTCCAGGTCTTTATAGTTATGTGGAGCTGGCTTCCAGGTCTTTATAGTAATGCGGAGCTGGCTTCCAGGTCTTTATAGTTATGCGGAGCTGGCTTCCAGGTCTTTATAGTTATGCGGAGCTGGCTTCCAGATCTTTATAGTTATGTGGAGCTGGCTTCCAGGTCTTTATAGTAATGCGGAGCTGGCTTCCAGGTCTTTATAGTTATGCGGAGCTGGCTTCCAGGTCTTTATAGTAATGCGGAGCTGGCTTCCAGGTCTTTATAGTTATGTGGAGCTGGCTTCCAGGTCTTTATAGTTATGTGGAGCTGGCTTCCAGGTCTTTATAGTAATGCGGAGCTGGCTTCCAGGTCTTTATAGTTATGCGGAGCTGGCTTCCAGGTCTTTATAGTAATGCGGAGCTGGCTTCCAGGTCGAGGTCTTTATAGTTACGTGGAGCTGGCTTCCAGGTCTTTATTTTTACGTGGAGCTGGCTTCCAGGTCTTTATAGTAATGCGGAGCTGGCTTCTAGGTCGAGGTCTTTATAGTTACGTGGAGCTGGCTTCCAGGTCTTTATAGTAATGCGGAGCTGGCTTCCAGGTCGAGGTCTTTATAGTTACGTGGAGCTGGCTTCCAGGTCTTTATAGTTACGTGGAGCTGGCTTCCAGGTCTTTATAGTTACATGAAGCTGGCTTCCAGGTCTTTATAGTTAGATGAAGCTAGCTTCCAGGTCTTTATAGTAATGTGGAGCTGGATCCAGGTCTTTATAGTTACGTGGAGCTGGCTTCCAGGTCTTTATAGTAATGTGGAGCTGGCTTCCAGGTCGAGGTCTTTATAGTTACGTGGAGCTGGCTTCCAGGTCTTTATAGTTACGTGGAGCTGGCTTCCAGGTCTTTATAGTTACATGGAGCTGGCTTCCAGGTCTTTATAGTTACGTGGAGCTGGCTTCCAGGTCTTTATAGTAATGTTGAGCTGGCTTCCAGGTCGAGGTCTTTATAGTTACATGAATCTGGCTTCCAGGTCTTTATAGTTACGTGGTGCTGGCTTCCAGGTCTTTATAGTTACGTGGAGCTGGCTTCCAGGTCTTTATAGTAATGTGGAGCTGGCTTCCAGGTCTTTATAGTTACGTGGAGCTGGCTTCCAGGTCGAGGTCTTTATATAGTTACATGAATCTGGCTTCCAGGTCTTTATAGTTACATGAATCTGGCTTCCAGGTCTTTATAGTTATGTGGAGCTGGCTTCCAGGTCTTTATAGTTACATGGAGCTGGCTTCCAGGTCTTTATAGTTACATGGAGCTGGCTTCCAGATCTTTATAGTTACGTGGAGCTGGCTTCCAGGTCTTTATAGTGACATGGAGCTGGCTTCCAGGTCTTTATAGTTACATGGAGCCTGCTTCCAGGTCGAGGTCTTTATAGTGACATGGAGCTGGCTTCCAGGTCTTTATAGTTACATGGAGCTGGCTTCCATGTCTTTATCGTTACATGGAGCTGGCTTCCATGTCTTTATCGTTACATGGAGCTGGCTTCCATGTCTTTTTAGGTACGTGGAGCTGGCTTCCAGGTCTTTATAGTTACATGGAGCTGGCTTCCATGTCTTTATCGTTACATGGAGCCTGCTTCCAGGTCGAGGTCTTTATAGTGACATGGAGCTGGCTTCCAGGTCTTTATAGTTACATGGAGCTGGCTTCCATGTCTTTATCGTTACATGGAGCTGGCTTCCATGTCTTTATAGTTACATGGAGCTGGCTTCCATGTCTTTATCGTTACATGGAGCTGGCTTCCAGGTCTTTATAGTTACATGGAGCTGGCTTCCATGTCTTTATCGTTACATGGAGCTGGCTTCCATGTCTTTATCGTTACATGGAGCTGGCTTCCATGTCTTTATCGTTACATGGAGCTGGCTTCCATGTCTTTATCGTTACATGGAGCTGGCTTCCATGTCTTTATCGTTACATGGAGCTGGCTTCCAGGTCTTTATAGTTACATGGAGCTGGCTTCCATGTCTTTATAGTTACATGGAGCTGGCTTCCAGGTCTTTATAGTTAAATGGAGCTGACTTCCAGGTCGAGGTCTTTATAGTTACATAGAGATGGCTACCAGGTCGAGGTCTTTATAGTTACATGGAGCTGGCTTCCAGGTCTTTTTAGTTACATGGATTTGGCTTCCAGGTCTTTATAGCTACGTGGAGCTGGCTTCCAGGTCTTTATAGTAATGTGGAGCTGGCTTCCAGGTCGAGGTCTTTATAGTTACATGAAGCTGGCTTCCAGGTCTTATTAGTTACGTGGAGCTGGCTTCCAGGTCTTTATAGTTACATGAAGCTGGCTTCCAGGTCTTTATAGTAATGTGAAGCTGGCTTCCAGGTCGAGGTCTTTATAGTTACGTGGAGCTGGCTTCCAGGTCTTTATAGTTACATGAAGCTGGCTTCCAGGTCTTTTTAGTTACGTGGAGCTGGCTTCCAGGTCTTTATAGTTACATGAAGCTGGCTTCCAGGTCTTTTTAGTTACGTGGAGCTGGCTTCCAGGTCTTTATAGTAATGTGGAGCTGGCTTCCAGGTCGAGGTCTTTATAGTTACGTGGTACAAACTTCTGACCCACTGGGAATGTGATGAAAGAAATAAAAGTTGAAATAAATCATTCTCTCTACTAGTATTCTGACATTTCACATTCTTAAAATAAAGTTGTGATCCTAACTGACCTAAGACATGGAACTTTTACTAGGATTAACTGAGTTTAACTTCTCTGATCTACGGATACTGAATACGGGTTCACTTTCCTAAACAACCCCTGAATTGCAGGGCGCCAAATTCAAAAATATTCCAAAAAATATTTATAATCATGCAATCACAAGTGAAATATACCAAAACACAGCTTAGCTTGTTGTTAAGGCCACGGGTGCCGCTAGCGGCACTCCTCCCACATTCCATTGAAAAGGCAGAGCGGCAAATTCAAAAATAAATAAATGAAATATTTAACTTTCACACATTAACAAGTCCAATACAGCATTTGAAAGATAAACATCTTGTCAATCCAGCCAACATGTCCGATTTTTTAAATGTTTTACAGAGAAAACACCACATATATTTATGTTAGGTCACCACCAAATAAAAAAAGACAGACAGACATTTTTCACAGCACAAGTAGGCTGCATTTAGCATGCACAAGCCAACCTAACTAACCTAGAACCAACCTAAATAACCTAGAAAAAACTACCTCAGATGACAGTCCTATAACATGTTACACAATAAATCTATGTTTTGTTCAAAAAAATTGCATATTTTAGCTATAAATCAGTTTTACATTACTGCTACCATCATAGCTACAGTCAGAAATCGCACGGGAGTAGCCAGAGTAAATACAGACACCAACTACCTAATTACACATCATAAATCATTTTAGACAAATATATGGTGGATAGCTAATGAAAGACAAATATCTTGTGAATACAGACAATATTTCCGATTGTTGAAGTGTTTTACAGCGAAAACACCACATATATTTATGTTAGTTCACCACCAAATACAAAAGACAGACAGACAGTTTTTCACAGCAACGGTAGCATGCAAGTAGCTAACCTAACTAACCTAGAACCAACCTAGAACCAACCTAAATAACCTAGAAAAAACTCCCTCAGATGACAGTCCTATAACATGTTACACAATAAATCTATGTTTTGTTCGAAAAATGTGCATATTTTAGCTATAAATCAGTTTTACATTACTGCTACCATCATAGCCACCATCACAGCTACAGTCAGAAATCGCACGGCAGTAGCCAGAGAAAATACAGACACCAACGTCAACTACTAATTACACATCATAAAACATTTCAGAACAATATATGGTGGATAGCTAATGAAAGAATAAGATCTTGTGAACAGAGCCAATATTTCAGATTTTTGAAGTGTTTTACAGCGAAAACACAATATATCGTTATATTAGCTTACTACAATAGCTAGCACACAGCAGCATTGCTTCTAGTCAAACGGTAGCATAGCACAGTTCGACAGATATATATGAAAAAGCATCCCAAATTGGGTCCTTATCTTTGTGGATCTTCCATCAGAATGTTCTCCAAGGGGTCCTTTGTTCAGAACCGACTTTATTTGGATCCATAACGAACGATTTCCCTCAGAATTAGCAAGAAACATTAGCTAGCATTGCTAGCCTCTCGTTCTTGAACCAATTCTTGCGTCGCATCACGTCTAAAGTCCAGAATAAATTTCAATAATATAATTAAACTATATTGAAAAAACATACTTTAAGATGATATTGTGACATGTATCAAAGAAAATCGAAGCCAGAGATCATATTCACCTTTAAAAAGGTTCTTCAATGAGCCGAGTACAGGTCAGACTTCGCGCCCAGAAAATAAATAAAAGTGCGCACGTCTCAGTCAAAGACGTTGTGTTCAGTCCCTGGTCGAGATAATCAACTGATTTTTTCTCTCACTTCCGCATTACACCCAGGCGAAGGCGCATGACGTGTTTCTACAGTCATAAGTGACATGCCCTTTTATAGACAAGCTCCTGAAGAGAGAGTTCGATTTTGGAAATCTCAGTTCCGGTTAGGAAATGGTCTGTAAAAGGAGTTCTGTTTCACTTAGAGAAATAATTCAAACGTTTTTAGAAACTAGAGACTGTTTTCTATCCAATAGTAATATTAATATGCATATTGTACGAGCAAGAATTGAGTACGAGGCCGTTTAAAAATCATACGATTTTCTCCTAAAGTGAAAACAGCACCCCCTTGTCCTCAACAGGTTTAATCCACCTATGGTGTCAGATTTTGAAAATATATTTTACAGCGAAAGACATCCAAGCTTTTGTGAGTGTAGCTTTCAATGCTATAACAGTTTAGCGTTATATTAGCTTGGTTAGCTTGGTCACGAAAGTAAGAAAAGCAATCAAATTAATCGCTTACCTTTGATAATCTTCGGATGTTTGCACTCACGAGACTCACAGTTACACAACAAATGTTATTTTTGTTCGATAAATATTACTTTTATCACAAAAAAACGCCATTTGGGTTGCGCGTTATGATGAAAAATCAAAAGCCGTGTTCCGTTCGACAAATCCCAAAAAGTATCCGAAATGTTCGTAGAAACATTTCAAATGTTTTTATAATCAATCCTCAGGTTGTCTTTAAGTGTATTAAAACTGAGTTTAAGTGTATTTGGCTAAGGTGTATGTAAACTTCCGAAACTTCAACTGTACATGAAGCTGGCTTCCTGTTTTTCTCAATGCAGATATGTTCCTGCATATGACCACTAGTGGGCAGTGCAGTTCAATCTACCGCAGTCCTGGCTACAGACGGCGCTCACCTTAATGCTGTCCCCACTAAGCAACAATAGTCGTTTTTTTCCGTGTTCCTCTACTCCATGTTCTCTGGTCAGTACATTGGACTTCCTGTCCCACTTCTATTCAGTGTGATGGCTCGTTGCAGTGATGTATGGCAGCGTGTTCATAGACTGACAACAATCTGTTGTTAATAACTCCACGTATGGTGTACTTGCAGAGTATCGCACTTCTTTCCCGTGAACCTGTCTGTTGTTGGGGACCTGCACTGCTCCCACCAGTCGGGTCTCACGGTGCCTCCCATTTTAGATGGACAAGTACTGCCACTGTAGCTCAATTTCACCTCGTAAAGTTTGAATTTCACCATCTTCTCATTTCTTTTCAAAGTATTGAAGTAAGTAACTTCTCTAAGTATTGCCATATTCACTCTCTGCCATTTATCCAACTCTTTCCCCTTCGCAAATCATTTTAAAGATGCAAGTCTAGCGGTTTTGACTGTCAGAAGAGACTTATCATTGCCGGTTCGGAGAATTTACGCAGCAGGTTACGAGAATTAACATGGCAGGTTAGGAGAATTAGGTTAAGATTAGGATAAGGGTTATGGTTAGGGTTAGCTAAAATGCTAAAATTGTCCCTGACTTGAAACGTATCTAGCTAAAACCAGGCTTGCCCTGAACACAGTCTTTCGTTTCTACTAACGTGATTCTGCGCATTTCTCACCCTGTGCTCGATGTCAACAATGTCAGCGTGGTTGCATATGAACGATGGGCACACTGATTAACATCAGTCCTGGTCTGTCTCTAAGCTCTGAGTCAGTCAGGTCCATGTGTGAACAGGGAAGTAGGTGTCATGGATACACGGGGTACCTGAGGGGGAAACAGGAGAGCTGCTGTCCAATGACATTACAGACCTCAGAGAAACACTGAGCACAGCTCTAGTCATTATGCCAATGATGTTTACCTATAATATTGAAGAACAGAGCTCATAGGTGCCTTGTGAGCTTTAGTTCTACTGTTGAAATGTTTAAAGAGTGGTTACATTTCTCCAGCCCCATCCCTCACCTTTAAGGCCTGCCATTTGTTTGTCTAAAAAAGTAAATCCCAGATTGTAGCTTTAATGTATCAGCACCTTCCCTGCGTTACAAATATCTCTTAGCAGCCCCCTCTCTCCCCAAGACCAGGAAGTTGACCCTGCGGCACATGTCATCAGTATGAGAGAAAAAGATTCTTACCTTCTCCCTCCATCCCTCCCTCCACTTCTCCGTCCCTCTGTCCATTCCTCCACCGACCTTCCCTCCCTCCGTCCAGTTGAGCAATGACTAATGTGAAACTTAATATCTGTGATATCATCTATATGCCCACCCCGCTTTCTCTCTCCCCCTTCCCTCTCTGAGGACTAAGAGTGGTGTCATTAGCCATTACCGTCAGGGCAGAGGCCCCGTGGGGAGCAATGGTCTGTTTGCAGCCATTAGGAGGCGAGAGAGAGAGAGAGAGAGAGGAGAGAGAGGAGAGAGAGGAGAGAGAGGAGAGAGAGGAGAGAGAGGAGAGAGAGAGAGAGAGAGAGAGAGAGAGAGAGAGAGAGAGAGAGAGAGAGAGAGAGAGAGAGAGAGAGAGAGAGAGAGAGAGAGAGAGAGAGAGAGAGAGAGAGAGAGAGAGAGAGAGAGAGAGAGAGAGAGAGAGAGAGAGAGTCTTTGACTGCTGGTCTATCAGAATCTTGTGGATACCCCAATTACAGAATAAGAATTATTGGAAAAACTATGCACTCTCCAACCCAAAAAGGCCTGTGGTGCTGATGGTATTTTAAATGAAATTATCAAAAATACAGACCAGAAATTCAAATTGGCTATACACAAACTCTTCAACATCATCCTCACTGCAGGTATTTTCCCCGATATTTGGAACCAGGGATTGATCACACTAATCTATAAAAATGGAGACAAATTTGACCCAAATAATTACAGAGGAATTTGTGTTAACAGCAACTTGGGGAAAATTCTCTGCAGTATTATAAATAGCAGACTACATCATTTCCTTGACGAACACAACGTCCTGAGCAGAAGCCAGATTGGATTTCTAAAAATGATCGTACAACAGACCACATTTACACCCTCCACACTCTAATTGATAAACAAGTTAACCAAAACAAAGGCTCGTGTTTTGTAGATTTCAAGAAAGCATTTGATTGAATTTGGCACGAAGGTATTTTTTTTATAAACTAATAGAAAGTGGTATTGGAGGGAAAACATATGATTTTATTTAATCAATGTACACTAAAAACAAATGTGCGGTTAAAATTGGCAACAAGCAAACAGACTTCTTCTCTCAGGGACAGGGAGTGAACCAGCCCAATAAGCCCAATTAGTCCAACATTATTTAACATCTAAATTAATGAATTGGCAAAACCATTAGAAGAATCGGCAGCACCTGGTATCACCCTACACAACACTGAAATCAAGTGTCTGCTGTACGCAGATGACCTGGTGCTGCTGTCTCCCACTAAAGAGGGGTTACAGCAGCACCTAGATCGTCTTCACAGGTTCTGTCAGACCTGGGCTCTGACCGTTAACCTAAAAAAAACAAATATAATGATATTCCAAAAAAAGGTCAGTAAATCAGGATGACAAATATAAATTCTATTTGGACACAGTTCTGTTAGAACACACCAAAAACTACACGTCTAGGACTAAATATCAGCAACACAGCTAGCTTTCACATGGCTGTGAATGAGCTGAGAAACAAAGCAAGAAGAGCATTCTATGCCATTAAAAGGAACATCAAAATCGAAATTCCAATTAGAATCTGGCTCAAAATGTTCCAATCAGTTATAGAACCAATTGCTCTACATGGCAGTGAAGTATGGGGTCCAATCTCTAATAATGAATTCACCAAATGGGACAAACATCCAATCGAAATACTGCATGCAGAGTTTTGCAAGACTGTATTGCAAGTGCAAAGAAAAACTCAAAATAACGCATGTAGAGCAGAATTGGGCCAATACCCACTCCTCATTCGAATAGAAAAAAGAGCCATCAAATTTTACAACCATCTAAAAACAAGTGACCCCAAAACCTTCCATCACACAGCTCTACAATGTCAAGAGATGAAACCAGAGAAGAGTCCCCTCAGCCAGCTGGTTCTGAGGCTCAGTTCACCAACCCAAACCAACCCCATAGAGCCTCGGGACAGCCCTCAGAAAATCTGGCCCAACCAAATCATCACAAAACAAAAATAAAAATATATCACCTATTGGAAAGACACCACAAAAAATCAAAGTAAACTTCAATGTTATTTGGCTCTAAACAGACAGTACATGGTGGCAGACTATCTGACCACTGTGACTAATAGAAAACTGAGGAAAACATTGATTAGGTACAGACTCAGTGAGCACAGTCTGGCTATAGAGACCGGTCGTCACAGACAAACCTGGCTGCCCAGAGAGGACATGCTGTGCTCACTCTGCTCCAGGGGAGAGGTAGAGACAGAGCTGCATTTCCTATTACACTGTGACAAATACTCAGACGTAAGAGAATATTTCTTTCCCAAAATTATAATTCAATACAAAGAATTTGAAACTATAAAAGATGAAGAACAAATCTAATATTTATTGGGTGAAAAGCCAAAATGTGCAGTTTTGGCAGCCAAATATGTGTCCTCCTGCCACAACCTGAGGGACAGCCAGTGAAAAGTGCAAAGTAATGTCGATAATATTTCCCATCTTGTTTTGTTTTGTCTTTCATACCAGGTCATGTGTCTTCTCAGTCATGTTGACACTGGTCTACTACCAGGTCATGTGTCTTCTCAGTCATGTTCACACTGGTCTACTACCAGGTCATGTGTCTTCTCAGTCATGTTGACACTGGTCTACTACCAGGTCATGTGTCTTCTCAGTCATGTTGACACTGGTCTACTACCAGGTCATGTGTCTTCTCAGTCATGTTGAGACTGGTCTACTACCAGGTCATGTGTCTTCTCAGTCATGTTGAGACTGGTCTACTACCAGGTCATGTGTCTTCTCAGTCATGTTGAGACTGGTCTACTACCAGGTCATGTGTCTTCTCAGTCATGTTGACACTGGTCTACTACCAGGTCATGTGTCTTCTCAGTCATGTTGACACTGGTCTACTACCAGGTCATGTGTCTTCTCAGTCATGTTGAGACTGGTCTACTACCAGGTCATGTGTCTTCTCAGTCATGTTGAGACTGGTCTACTACCAGGTCATGTGTCTTCTCAGTCATGTTGAGACTGGTCTACTACCAGGTCATGTGTCTTCTCAGTCATATTGACACTGGTCTACTACTGCTTTAATGTATTGTTGTTCTGATTAATATTGTTGTTGTAGTTGTTGTTAATGGTAATCCCATGTCCACTACTACTATTATTATTGCTGTTGGTCCAACCAATTTATTTATATATAAATATTTTATATATATATATATTTTTATTTTTCGATATGTATACTTTGACAATGTAAGTAATAAAGAACTTGCCATGTCAATAAAGTCAATTGAATTGAAAATATAATTGAGAGAGAGAGAGAGAGAGAGAGAGAGAGAGAGAGAGAGAGAGAGAGAGAGAGAGAGAGAGAGAGAGAGAGAGAGAGAGAGAGAGAGAGAGAGAGAGAGAGAGAGAGAGAGAGCAAAAACAACTGTGTTGAGAGAATGTGGGAACAGAATGGTGAAGGCTTTACAGCCAATGGGAGAAATTACAAGCTACCCTCCTTCACTATACCTTTTTGCATGTCAGCCATGTTCAAGTCAAATCAAAGTGTATTAGTCACATGCGCTGAATAGAACAGGTGTAGACCTCACAGTGAAATGCTGAATACAACAGGTGTAGTAGACCTCACAGGGAAATGCTGAATACAACAGGTGTAGACCTCACAGTGAAATGCTGAATACAACAGGTGTAGACCTCACAGTGAAATGCTGAATACAACAGGTGTAGTAGACCTTACAGTGAAATACTTAATTACAAGCCCCTTAAACAACAATGCAGTTTAAAAAATATGAATAAGAATAAGAAATTAAAGGAACAAGTAATTCAAGAGCAGCAGTAAAAATACCAATAGCGAGACTATATACAGGGTGGGTGGCGGTACAGAGTCAATGTGTTGGGGCACCGGTTAGTCGAGGTAATTGAGGTAATATGTACAGGTAGGTAGAGTTTTTAAAGTGACTAAGCACAGATGATAAACAGAGAATAGTAGCAGCGTGGAAGACAGACTATTGGTAGGCTATAGCAGTGGTTCCCAAACCACTGGGGGTGAGAACTCAGTCCGGCTTTCAACTTACTCCTGAAAGTTGTAATAGTAGAGTGCAATTTCTAAATAGTCACTCCTGTCATGCTAGTACAGAGCTACGTATAACTTGTCAGATCAACTAGCACATGTCAACTAGCCCAGTAAACTAGCACATGTCAACTAGCCCATGTCAACTAGCCCATGTCAACTAGCCCATGTCAACTAGCCCAGTAATTAGCCCATGTCAACTAGCCCAGTAAACTAGCACATGTCAACTAGCCCAGTAAACTAGCACATGTCAACTAGCCCATGTCAACTAGCCCATGTCAACTAGCCCATGTCAACTAGCCCATGTCAACTAGCCCAGTAATTAGCCCATGTCAACTAGCCCAGTAAACTAGCACATGTCAACTAGCCCAGTAAACTAGCACATGTCAACTAGCCCATGTCAACTAGCCCATGTCAACTAGCCCATGTCAACTAGCCCAGTAAACTAGCCCAGTAATTAGCCCATGTGAACTAGCCCTTGTCAACTAGCCCATGTCAACTAGCCCATGTCAACTAGCCCATGTCAACTAGCCCATGTCAACTAGCCCAGTAAACTAGCCCAGTAAACTAGCACATGTCAACAAGCCCATGTCCACTAGCCCATGTCCACTAGACCATGTCCACTAGCCCATGTCATCTAGACCATGTCCACTAGACCATGTCCACTAGACCATGTGTCCACTAGCCCATGTCCACTAGCCCATGTCCACTAGCCCATGTCCACTAGCCCATGTCCACTAGCCCATGTCCACTAGCCCATGTCCACTAGCCCATGTCAACTAGCCCATGTCCACTAGCCCATGTCCACTAGCCCATGTCAACTAGCCCAGTAAACTAGCCCATGTCAACTAGCCCATGTCCACTAGCACATGTCAACTAGCCCATGTCCACTAGCACATGTCAACTAGCCCATGTCAACTAGCCCATGTCAACTAGCCCATGTCAACTAGCCCATGTCAACTAGCCCATGTCAACTAGCCCATGTCAACTAGCCCATGTCAACTAGCCCATGTCAACTAGCCCAGTAAACTAGCCCATGTCAACTAGCACATGTCAACTAATGTTTTTTTGCTCGTTTTATTATTCAGGCCCCTTGACTTTTTCCACATTTTATTATGTTACAGCCTCACTCTAAATTGGATTGAATAGTTTTTTTTCCCACTGATCAATCTACACACAATACCCCATAATGACATCACAATACCCCACAATGACATCACAATACCCCATAATCACAAAGCAAAAACAGGTTTTACATTTTTTGGGGGCAAATTTATAAAAATATATAAAAGTTGAAATATCACATTTACATAAGTATTCAGACCCTTTACTCTGTACTTTGTTGAAATACCTTTGTCATTGATTACAGCCTTGAGTGTTCTTGGGTATGACGCTACAAGCTTGGCACACCTGTATTTGGGGAGTTTCTCCCATTCTTCTCTGCAGATCCTCTCAAGCTCTGTCAGGTTGGATGGGGAGCGTTACTGCACAGCTATTTTCAGGTCTCTCCAGAGATTTTCGATCGGGTTCAAGTCAGGGCTCTGGCTGGGCCACTCCTGCGTTGTCTGTGTGCTTAGTGTCGTTGTCCTGTTGGAAGGTGAACCTTTGCCCCAGTCTGAAGTCCTGAGCGCTCTGGAGCAGATTTTCATCAAGGAGCTCACTGTACTTTGCTCCGTTCATCTTTCCCTCGATCCTGACTAGTCCCCCAGTCCCGGCCACTGAAAAACATCCCCACAGCATGATGCTACCACCACCATGCTTCACCATAGGGATGGTGCCAGGTTTCCTCCAGATGTGATGCTTGGCAATCAGGCCAAAGGGTTCAATCTTGGTTTCATCAGACCAGAGAATCTTGTTTAGTCTTTTAGGTGCCTTTTGGCAATCTCCAAGCGGCTGTCATGTGCCTTTTACTGAGGAGTGGCTTCCGTCTGGCCACTCTACCATAAAGGCTTGATTGGAAGAATGCTGCAGAGATGGCTGTCCTTCTGGAAGGTTCTCCCATCTCCACAGAGGAACTCTTCAGCTCTGTCAGAGTGACCACCAGGTTCTTGGTCACCTACTTGACCAAGGCCCTTCTCCCTCGATTGCTTAGTTTGGCAGGGCAGCCAGCTCTAGGAAGAGTTTTGGTGACTCTAAACTTCTTCCATTTAAGAATGATGGAGGCCACTTTGTTATTGGGGACCTTCAATGCTGAATACATTTTTTGGTACCCTTCCCCAGATCTGTGCCTCGACATAATCCTGTCTTGGAGCTCTACAGACAATTCCTTCGACCTCATGGCTCGGTTTTTGCTCTGACATGCACTGTCAACTGTGGGACCTTATATAGACAGGTGTGTGCCTTTCCAAATCATGTCCAATCAATTGAATTTACCACAGGTGGACTCCAATTAGGTTGTAGAAACATCTCAAGGATGATCAATGGAAACAGGATGCACCTGAGGTCAATTTCGAGTATCATAGCAAAGGGTCTGAATTCTTTAAAAATGTTAATACATTTGCTAAAATGTATTAAAACCTTTTTTCGTTTTGTCATTACGGGGTATTGTGATGTCATTACAGGGTATTGTGATGTCATTACGGGGTATTGTGATGTCATTATGGGGTATTGTGATGTCACTATGGGGTATTGTGATGTCATTATGGGGTATTGTGATGTCACTATGGGGTATTGTGATGTCATTATGGGGTATTGTGATGTCATTATGGGGTATTGTGATGTCATTATGGGGTATTGTGTGTAGATTGATGAGGAAAAGCTGTAACGTAACAAATGTGGAAAAAGTCAAGGGGTCTGAATACTTTCCAAATGCACTGTACATTTTGTGGTAATGTTCAAGTCACTCAAATATGACATGAATACACTTTTGACGTGGTACAATGTATAGAATTGCAGGAAATGAGCTTTAAACCTGAGACATTTTCTCTCTGCCAACTCTAGAGAGGTGTCAACAGTGCTTCTGCTCATAGAAACACCATCTAGCATTATTCCCCTTGTCATCAATCAATCAACCAATCAGATGAATCCTCTCCAATCTTGTCTTATCTCCTGGTCAATCAACCATTCAGAGTCAAGCTCCTAAAGTGTTTTTAAACAATCAATTAACTACCCTTCCCGCTTATCAACAAATTTAAACAATGGTGCTGTCTCTCTAATCAAATCATTAATTAGCCAATTAACCACAGAGTCAATAGGCTACCATGGAAACTCAATAGGCTACCATGGAAACTCAATAGGCTACCATGGAAACGGATGACTCGGTCCTCTCCATCTTTCTGACCGATCGACCGCGTTGTCAATAGAAATTATTCCGTGCTCATGAAATTATTTAGTCATGATATTGTATTGCATACATTTGTACTGGCAGGGTTGTGTGTGTCTGTCTATCAGTATACAGATAAGACTCTCTATCTAGTGTCTTCTTAGTGCAGACTCTCTATCTAGTGTCTTCCTAGTGCAGACTCTCTATCTAGTGTCTTCCTAGTGCAGACTCTCTATCTAGTGTCTTCTTAGTGCAGACTCTCTATCTAATGTGTCTGCTTAGTGCAGACTCTCTATCTAGTGTCTTCCTAGTGCAGACTCTCTATCTAGTGTCTTCCTAGTGCAGACTCTCTATCTAGTGTCTTCCTAGTGCAGACTCTCTATCTAGTGTCTTCTTAGTGCAGACTCTCTATCTAGTGTCTTCCTAGTGCAGACTCTCTATCTAGTGTCTTCTTAGTGCAGACTCTCTATCTAATGTGTCTGCTTAGTGCAGACTCTCTATCTAGTGTCTTCTTAGTGCAGACTCTCTGTCCAGTGTGTCTGCTTAGTGCAGACTCTCTATCCAGTGTGTCTGCTTAGTGCAGACTCTCTATCTAGTGTCTTCTTAGTGCAAACTCTCTATCCAGTGTGTCTTCTTAGTGCAGACTCTCTATCCAGTGTGTCTGCTTAGTGCAGACTCTCTATCTAGTGTGTCTTCTTAGTGCAGACTCTCTATCCAGTGTGTCTTCTTAGTGCAGACTCTCTATCCAGTGTGTCTGCTTAGTGCAGACTCTCTATCTAGTGTCTTCTTAGTGCAGACTCTCTGTCCAGTGTGTCTTCTTAGTGCAGACTCTCTGTCCAGTGTGTCTTCTTAGTGCAGACTCTCTATCTAGTGTGTCTGCTTAGTGCAGACTCTCTATCCAGTGTGTCTTCTTAGTGCAGACTCTCTATCTAGTGTCTTCTTAGTGCAGACTCTCTATCTAGTGTCTTCTTAGTGCAGACTCTCTATCTAGTGTGTCTGCTTAGGGAATATACACTGCTCAAAAAAATAAAGGGAACACTAAAATAACACATCCTAGATCTGAATGAATGAAATATTCTTATTAAATACTTTTTTCTTTACATAGTTGAATGTGCTGACAACAAAATCACACAAAAATTATCAATGGAAATCAAATTTATCAACCCATGGAGGTCTGGATTTGGAGTCACACTCAAAATTAAAGTGGAAAACCACACTACAGGTTGATCCAACTTTGATGTAATGTCCTTAAAACAAGTCAAAATGAGGCTCAGTAGTGTGTGTGGCCTCCACGTGCCTGTATGACCTCCCTACAACGCCTGGGCATGCTCCTGATGAGGTGGCGGATGGTCTCCTGAGGGATCTCCTCCCAGACCTGGACTAAAGCATCCGCCAACTCCTGGACAGTCTTTGGTGCAACGTGGCGTTGGTGGATGGAGCGAGACATGATGTCCCAGATGTGCTCAATTGGATTCAGGTCTGGGGAACGGGCAGGCCAGTCCATAGCATCAATGCCTTTCTCTTGCAGGAACTGCTGACACACTCCAGCCACATGAGGTCTAGCATTGTCTTGCATTAGGAGAAACCCAGGGCCAACCGCACCAGCATATGGTCTCACAAGGGGTCTGAGGATCTCATCTCGGTAGCTAATGGCAGTCAGGCTACCTCTGGCGAGCACATGGAGGGCTGTGTGGCCCCCAAAGAAATGCCACCCCACACCATGACTGACCCACTGCCAAACCGGTCATGCTGGAGGATGTTGCAGGCAGCAGAACGTTCTCCACGGTGTCTCCAGACTCTGTCACGTCTGTCACATGTGCTCAGTGTGAACCTGCTTTCGTCTGTGAAGAGCACAGGGCGCCAGTGGCGAATTTGCCAATCTTGGTGTTCTCTGGCAAATGCCAAACATCCTGCACGGTGTTGGGCTGTAAGCACAACCCCCACCTGTGGACGTCGGGCCCTCATACCACCCTCATGGAGTCTGTTTCTGACCGTTTGAGCAGACACATGCACATTTGTGGCCTGCTGGAGGTCATTTTGCAGGGCTCTGGCAGTGCTCCTCCTGCTCCTCCTTGCACAAAGGCAGAGGTAGCGGTTCTGCTGCTGGGTTGTTGCCCTCCTACGGCCTCCTCCACGTCTCCTGATGTACTGGCGTGCCGCCAGCATTCAAAAGTGACCAAAACATCAGCCAGGAAGCATAGGAATTGAGAAGTGGTCTGTGGTCACCACCTGCAGAACCACTACTTTATTGGGGGTGTCTTGCTAATTGCCTATAATTTCCACCTGTTGTCTATTCCATTTGCACAACAGCATGTGAAATTTATTGTCAATCAGTGTTGCTCCCTAAGTGGACAGTTTGATTTCACAGAAGTGTGATTGACTTGGAGTTACATTGTGTTGTTTAAGTGTTCCCTTTATTTTTTGGAGCAGTGTATGTACCCACCATGTTGACATTGCTAGTCAAACTCTCTGAACTGAATCACACAGAGTGTATAAAGGTAATGGACAGTCTCTTTCCTAGCTAACTCTACTCTTCCTCTCCCTCTTCTTCTTCCTTCTCCTTTTCTTCTTCATCTTCCTCTGGGGCTGTGTAATGTGTAATACATGTGCTCTTCCTCCTCCTCCTCCTCCTTTTCCATCTTTGGCTGTGTAATGGGTAATATATGTGGGCGTGTAAAGGTTGAGAGACAGCTGCGTCTCATCCATTTCAGCTCTCCCTGTTCTCTCCAGCCCTCCCTTGTCCTGGTGAAAGAGGATCAAAGACATGATGCATACCGTGACCCTGCTGCCTCCTGCCTCCTTCCTCCTGCCTACGGTGTGTGTGTGTGTGTGTGTGTGTGTGTGTGTGTGTGTGTGTGTGTGTGTGTGTGTGTGTGTGTGTGTGTGTGTGTGTGTGTGTGTGTGTGTGTGTGTGTGTGTGTGTGTGTGTGTGTGTGTGTGTGTGTGTGTGTGCCCGTGTGCCCGTGTGCCCGTGTGCCCGTGTGCCCGACCGTGTCCTTCCTCCTGCCTGCGTTGCGTCTGTTTCTTCGAGGGGCAAAATGGAGGGAAATGCTCAGCTGTGTCTGTGGGTGTCAGGGCTTGACATGGGGCCCGGGGTGCGTGAGGCTTGACATGGGGCCCGGGGTGCGTGAGGCTTGACATGGGGCCCGGGGTGCGTGAGGCTTGACATGGGGCCCGGGGTGCGTGAGGCTTGACATGGGGCCCGGGGTGCGTGAGGCTTGACATGGGGCCCGGGGTGCGTGAGGCTTGACATGGGGCCCGGGGTGCGTGAGGCTTGACATGGGGCCCGGGGTGCGTGAGGCTTGACATGGGGCCCGGGGTGCGTGAGGCTTGACATGGGGCCCGGGGTGCGTGAGGCTTGACATGGGGCCCGGGGTGCGTGAGGCTTGACATGGGGCCCGGGGTGCGTGAGGCTTGACATGGGGCCCGGGGTGCGTGAGGCTTGATATTGGGGCGCCTCGTCACCCTCCATACCTCCATAATGAAACAGCGTCGTTCCCCACATGACCTGACCAGTCTTAGTCATGGATCACGGGTTCGCTGGCCTGTTGGCTGCAGTGGTGACAAAAAGAGAAATATTATCTAAATAATAACACCAGGAATAAATACACAATGACTAATGCAGTGGTGTAAAGTATTTCAGTAAAAAATACTTTAAAATACTACTTATGTAGTTTTTTTTGGGGGGGGGGGGTTATCTGTACTTTACTATTCATATGTTTGACTACTTTTACTCCTCTACATTCCTAAAGAAAATGATGTACTTTTTACTACATACAATTTCCCTGACACACAAAAGTGTTAGTTACATTTTGAATGCTTAGCAGGACAGTAAAATGGTCTAATTCACACACTTATCAAGAGAACATCTCTGGTCATCCCTACTGCCTCTGATCTGACACAGTGCACCCCTGGCTCTCTGTGAATTAAAATAACTAGAACATGTGGCCATCTGGTTTGCTTAATATAAGGAATTTGAAAAGATTTTTGATACTTACGTATATTTTAGCAATTACATTTACTTTTGATACATAAGTATATTAAATACCAAACACTTTTAGACTTTTTCTCAAGTAGAATTTCACTGGGTGACTTTCATTTTTTCTTGAGTCATTTTCTATAGCATGAGAATTGGGTACTTATTCCACCACTGGAGTAATGATAACTTGGCTATATACACCGGGTACCAGTACCGAGTCAATGTATATATATACATTATATATATATATATATACAAAAGTATGTGGACACCCCTTCAAATTAGTGGACTCGGCTATTTCAGCCACACCCGTTGCTGACAGGTGTATAAAATTGACCACACAGCCATGCAATCTCCATAGACAAACATTGGGATTAAAAAGGCCTTACTGAAGAGCTCAGTGACTTTCAACATGGCATCGTCATAGGATGCCACCTTTCCAACAAGTCAAAATGTTGCCCTGCTAGAGCTTCCCCGGTCAACTGTAAGTGCTGTTATTGTGAAGTGGAAACGTCTAGGAGCAACAATAGCTCAGCCGTGAAGTGGTAGGCCACACAAGCTCATAGAACGGGACCGGCGAGTGCAGAAGCGCGTAGCACGTAAAAATCGTCTGTCCTCGGTAGCAACACTCACTACCGTTTTGTACCTTGTGACACTGCCCTGGATTACTGACCTCTGCCTGCCCTGACCCTGAGCCTGCCTGCCATTCTGTACCTTTCGGAACTCTGCTATGGATTACTGACCTCTGCCTGCCCTTGACCTGTCGTTTTGCCTGCCACCTGTTTTTCTAATAAACGTTTCTTACTTCTAACTGTCTGCATCTGGGTCTTCTCCTGAGCCGTGATACTCCTCAGAGTTACCAGCCTCCAAAACATCCACATTGTATTGTTTTCCCTCTGGAATAGTGTTCAATATGCATAGTAGGTTGACTGGTACAATAAATGTGGCTCAATTCACAGTGGTTTCAGAGTCACGGCAATAAGAGCTATGATGCTTATGTCCTCTGGGTGTCACTGAAGTCGACTGATACCCCGTGTCATTGATCCACAATCCATAGGTAAGGCTGTACAGTGAAATAAATATGTAATTCTAAAGTCTAACATAACCACTGTCACGCCCTGACCATAGATTGCTTTGTATGTTTCTATGTTTTGTTTGGTCAGGGTGTGATCTGAGTGGGCATTCTATGTTGTATGTCTAGTTTGTCTGTTTCTATGTGTTTGGCCTGATATGGTTCTCAATCAGAGGCAGGTGTTTGTCGTTGTCTCTGATTGGGAACCATATTTAGGTAGCCTGTTTTGTCTTTTGGTTTGTGGGTGTTTTGTCTTCCGTGTCAGTGTTTGTCGCCACACGGTACTGTTTTGTTTGTTCACATCGTTTATTGTTTTGTTTAGTGTTCTGAGTTTAATTAAAAACATCATCGTGAACACTTACCACGCTGCGCTTTGGTCCTCCTCTCTTTCCCCCCAAGACGAGCGTTACAACCACAGTGTAATTTCAACAGATTATTGACAAATTAACAAATTATTTATCTTTTGTTTGAATTTCTATAAGAACATTCCAGCCTCGTTTAGTATGATCTATTCCAGTATGACTCCACTATTTGTATTCATTTGCATCACCTTCAATGAGAGCCTTTTTTTATTTTATTTTGAAGGCAAACTGCCAATTCCACTATTGTGACGAACATTAATCAAATAAGAACTGTCTTATTAATTAGGGGTAATTTAGATGATGACACCTGGCTAGATTGTTAGCTAGCTAACGACAGCTACTGAAACAGATTATGTTGTGTTGCTGTTTTTGGGGAAGAACATTGTTTGCATTCATCAGCTACCTAGCTAGTTTTTAATGACCAGTGCTGTCCAGAGCTTGGAGAAGTGTGTCTGGGCGAGACAAAACTTTACTAGTGTCATAGCATACGGTATCGGTGAATCGTTGTGACATATGAAATACGAGTGATAGTGTAATCAATGTGTAATAACTACGTAAAAAAATTAATGAACGTGTTCAATTATTATGTGACGTCATATTCAGGTCCTGATTGGTCAACAAGCTTATTTGATGTATCAAATAGTGTTATTTGACACGTCAAATACAGACACACACACACACACACACACACACACACACACACAGGCACACACACACACAGACACACAGACACACACAGACACACACAGGCACACACACACAGGCACACACACACAGGCACACACACTCACAGGCACACACAGTCACAGTCACAGTCACACACACACACACACACACACACACACACACACACACACACACACACACACACACACACACACACACACACACACACACACACAGGCACACGCACAGACACACACACATGCACACACACACACACACACACACAGGCACACACACACACAGGCACACACACACACACACACAGGCACACACACATGCACACAGACACACATTCAGGCACACGCACAGACACACACACACTCTGTCTTAGTCACGGGCCGGGGGCAAGGCAGCATGGTGTCGGGTCATGGAGGAGAGGAGGAGTAGATCCTGTTTCATTAACAAGAGAGAATGGACACATTTCAGGCCTCTGGTGGAGCGGGCCGTGGAGCGACGTGGAGGGGCTTGGAGGGACGTGGAGGGGCTTGGAGGAGAGGAGGAGTAGATCCTGTTTCATTAACAAGAGAGAATGGACACATTTCAGGCCTCTGGTGGAGCGGGCCGTGGAGCGACGTGGAGGGGCTTGGAGGGACGTGGAGGGGCTTGGAGGGGCTTGGAGGGACGTGGAGGGACGTGGAGGGGCTTGGAGGGACGTGGAGGGGCTTGGAGGGACGTGGAGGGGCTTGGAGGGAGGTGGAGGGGCTTGGAGGGAGGTGGAGGGAGGTGGAGGGGCTTGGAGGGACGTGGAGGGGCTTGGAGGGACGTGGAGGGGCTTGGAGGGACGTGGAGGGGCTTGGAGGGACGTGGAGGGGCTTGGAGGGAGGTGGAGGGGCTTGGAGGGAGGTGGAGGGAGGTGGAGGGGCTTGGAGGGACGTGGAGGGGCTTGGAGGGAGGTGGAGGGAGGTGGAGGGGCTTAGAGGGAGGTGGAGGGAGGTGGAGGGAGGTGGAGGGGCTTGGAGGGACGTGGAGGGGCTTGGAGGGACGTGGAGGTGCTTGGAGGGAGGTGGAGGGAGGTGGAGGGGCTTGGAGGGACGTGGAGGGAGGTGGAGGGAGGTGGAGGGGCTTGGAGGGAGGTGGAGGGAGGTGGAGGGGCTTGGAGGGACGTGGAGGGACGTGGAGGGAGGTGGAGGGAGGTGGAGGGAGGTGGAGGGAGGTGGAGGGGCTTGGAGGGACGTGGAGGGACGTGGAGGGAGGTGGAGGGAGGTGGAGCGACGTGGAGCGACGTGGAGGGACGTGGAGGGACACGTGGAGGGACGTGGAGGGACGTGGAGCGACGTGGAGGGACACGTGGAGGGACACGTGGAGGGACGTGGAGGGACGTGGAGGGACGTGGAGGGACGTGGAGGGGCGTGGAGGGACGTGGAGGGACACGTGGAGGGACACGTGGAGGGACGTGGAGGGGCGTGGAGGGGCGTGGAGGGACTTGGAGGGACGTGGAGGGGCTTGGAGGGAGTTGGAGGGAGGTGGAGGGGCTTGGAGGGAGGTGGAGGGAGGTGGAGGGGCTTGGAGGGGCGTGGAGGGACGTGGAGGGAGGTGGAGGGGCTTGGAGGGGCGTGGAGGGACGTGGAGGGACGTGGAGGGGTTGTACTACTTATACTACTATTATAAACCAAAAAAGCACAGGAAAAAAAAACAGGAGGTAATTCGTCATGACCATTCATGACCAGGAAAAACACGCCCATCCCCCTTTAACCCCGCCTCCAAACAGAGTACCAACCCCGCCTCCAAACAGAGTACCAACCCCGCTTTCAAACAGAGTACCAACCCCGCCTCCAAACAGAGTACCAACCCCGCCTCCAAACAGAGTACCAACCCCGCCTCCAAACAGAGTACCAACCCCGCCTCCAAACAGAGTACCAACCCCGCCTCCAAACAGAGTACCAACCCCGCCTCCAAACAGAGTACCAACCCGCCTCCAAACAGAGTACCAACCACGCCTCCTAACAGAGTACCAACCCCGCCTCCAAACAGAGTACCAACCCCGCCTCCAAACAGAGTACCAACCCCGCCTCCAAACAGAGTACCAACCCCAATAAATACAGTGAAAATAAGTTGTTTGACCAAAATAAACTTTAAGATTGAATGCAAATATCAACTGAATGCTTTTTTAAAAATGTTTTTCAATATGTTTGAAAGTGACTTTTTTTCCTTCATATATTTCAATATACAGTACCAGTCAAAAGTTCGGACACACCTACAGAATGACAGAATGCCAAGAGAGTGCAAAGCTGTCATCAAGGCAAAGGGATGGCTACTTTGAATAATCTCAAATATAAAATATATATATTTGTTTAACACTTTTTTTTTGGTTACTACTTGATACCATATGTGTTATTTCATAGTTTTGATGTCTTCACTATTATTCTACAATGTAGAAAATAGTCGAAATAAATACAAACCCTGGAATGAGTAGGTGTGTCCAAACTTTTTACTGGTACTGAATGTGTATATCATAACTTTTTTACATTTATTTTTTAATCGTTTTTACTCAAATTGGTTCATTTAAGGTAGAACTGACATGTTGCAATGGAGAAAACGGGAAAGGTTCTATTGAATGAACAAGTCAGAAGGACTGTTATGTATTATATTAGAGTGTGTGGATGTGACTGTCGATGAGGTAACATACTGAGCTTCAGGGTTGCCTCTGTTTGACTGTTTGTTTTGGGGGATAGAGGAGAAGGAACCAGTTTAATTAAAACACTGTTAATGCCTTGTCACTCACAGAAACAGTTTTAGTGGGACGAGGGGGGTGGGGGTGGGGGTTGGGGGTGTGACAAAAAGGAAGAGGAAATAGCAGGAGGGAAATGATGCAGGAAGTTGTTCCCCTCCTCACATTGTATATGACCAGGTTTAGGGTTCTGATCGAGCAGCAGATTAGAAGCCGAGAATGTGCCCTAACCAACAGATCAGAGACATCCTTTCTGACCGGGATAATCTTAAAATAGGTTTTGTTTATCTGAGTCAAAATCTCTTTTGTAAAACAGACCTGTACTGTGAGATCCAAATGGGGAACACATGTTAGAATCCTTCTGAAATACTTGTAGTAGGCCTCTGGTTAGGAAAATAACGTTTTTTGAACAAAAAATAAATAAATCTTGAATTGTTGCAAAAAATGCAACATTGGGCTTCAATGGTTGAAAACTGTGAAATTATATTAAATTCACATCGAAATGGATCAACACAAATTATATGTGATGGATAATATTGTCTAATGGTATATGCATTTGTAGGCCTATTTTGTTATCAAAAACATATATATTTTGAAAGGATAAACTATTTTTGTGGGTTTTCTATGTATGGAGAACATTTTACTAACTTTTATTTATAAATCGGTTGTCCTTTCTGGCTTAATTTGGAAAGAACACCTCCTATCTTACTTCTGTACCATAAAACGAATGGCCATCAATGACAGTATTTTCTGACCTCATAAACCAGTGGTCACAAACCCTTTTCTGAGTCAAGATCACGTTCTGAGTCAAGATCACGTTCTGAGTCAAGATCACGTTCTGAGTCAAGATCACGTTCTGAGTCAAGATCACGTTCTGAGTCAAGATCACGTTCTGAGTCAAGATCACGTTCTGAGTCAAGATCACGTTCTGAGTCAAGATCACGTTCTGAGTCAAGATCACTTTCTGAGTCAAGATCACGTTCTGAGTCAAGATCACGTTCTGAGTCAAGATCACGTTCTGAGTCAAGATTCACGCTGAGATCTCCCGCTTAGATTATTTTAAATGTTTACTTAAAAAACATAAGCCTATGCAACATTAACCAATTAACAACAGTTCTGTAGCAAGAGGTTTGTGCAGTAGGCTATACATTATCACTGCATATTGGCTACGCTTGAATTGGCCTGACAATGTTGTTCTTCTCAGACCATTTAGAAATTATATTTACAAAATATTAGGTACATAATCACACTGGTAATCGATCATGTGTTTTATTACTTGTGAGGCACAGCTGAGTGAGCATAATAATTAGCTTTTTATTTTATTCTACTGGACTAATGGCCTGCATCAGTCTGAGGGGACAGAGGGAGCAGCGGTGAGGCTGCCTCCTACCCGACTCACCATCCCGCCGCTCTCCCTCCCCGAGATTAGAAAAAGGGGGCCACTGTCTTCCAGCTGATGGCTGATGGCACACTGCATTATTTCTGCCTCATGCACCAATTCATGTCGTTAATCCGATGGCCAGATAAAGTGAAAAATGACTCGATATAAAAAAAAAAAAAATCCCCTAATAATACAGAGTAATATGGAGACACTTTGCTATAGGCTACTCATTCATTTGGATCTGCAGTGTTGGTTGTAGCCGCAGTGAATCAAATCAAATCAAATGTTATTTGTCAAACGCGCCGTATACAACAGGTGTAGACCTCTCAATGAAAATGCTTACTTACAAGCCCTTAACCAACAATACTTTAAGACGTTTTAAGAAAAAATGTGTCAACAATTTTTTTTAATGAATAAATAAATTGAAAATAAAAGTAACAAATAATTAAAGAGCAGCGGTAAAATAACAATAGCGAGGCTTTATACAGGGGGTACCGGGACAGAGTCAATGTGAAGGCTATATACAGGGGGTACCGGTACAGAGTCAATGTGGAGGCTATATACAGGGGGTACCGGTACAGAGTCAATGTGGAGGCTATATACAGGGGGTACTGGTACAGAGTCAATGTGGAGGCTGTATACAAGGGGTACCGGTACAGAGTCAATGTGCGGGGGTACCGGTTAGTTGAGGTAATATGTACATGTAGGTAGAGTTAAAGTGACTCTGCATAGATTATAAACAGTGAGTATCAGCATTGTAAAAGAGGGGTCTGGGTAGCCCTTTGATTAGCTGTTCAGTAGTCTAATGGCTTGAAAGGCTTATAAGTGTTGGACAACGTGTTGACAGTGCTGAATAAACACTTACATGTATTTACTCATAAAAACAGCAGTATTTTGCTGTACTTGTTGAGTCTCTAGTCAGGGTTTTATTTTGCTGTACTTGTTGAGTCTCTAGTCAGGGTTTTAAACATGTTGAACTCTCACAGCATCAACTTTGCTGTGTGTTTCTGTTTACAGTCTTCGACTCCAGGAAACAGTGCAGATCTGATCTGATTTGGCTCTCAGGGTTAAGATGGTAGAAGCATACGGTATGACAGATTTCCAATGCCACTGTGTTCACAACAGTGTAGCCAGTGTTGGAGAGGGCGTCCTCCGTGCGTCGTGGCGTATTGACCAGACACATCTACGGTCAGGTTAATTCCTCTTGTCCCAATACCACTACAGAACCAGAGACATGGTCCCAGATTGTCACAAATGAACAACAAAGTTAACCAATCAGAGCAGCGCCTCACCCATTGACTTATTTATTTCTGTTTATTTTTATTCCCATGCCACTGTATAGAATTAGATCAATTAACACCGTGTGTGTGTGTGGGTGTTCAGCTGTCTCTGACAGATGGTGACAATCTGTTCTTCAACTTTCTACTGGGATTAAACACCTTGTTTACTTTCCCAGGTATGTCTAGTGGCACTGCATTATTCAGGAGACCAACGAGGAAGTGTGTGTGTGTGTGTGTGTGTGTGTGTGTGTGTGTGTGTGTGTGTGTGTGTGTGTGTGTGTGTGTGTGTGTGTGTGTGTGTGTGTGTGTGTGTGTGTGTGTGTGTGTGTGTCTGGTCTTATTCTCTAGTTAACCCATTTGTTCCCATATTTTTACCAGACATTCCACTATGCAGATGTTATGCAATTAGTAACCTTAACATGTAATATGTTAGTAACCCTAACATGTAATCCGTTAGTAACCCTAACATGTAATCCGTTAGTAACCCTAACATGTAATCCCCCTAACATGTAATCCGTTAGGAACCCTAACATGTAATCCGTTAGTAACCCTAACAGGTAATATGTTAGTAACCCTAACATGTAATCCGTTAGTAACCCTAACATGTAATCCATTAGTAACCCTAACATGTAATCCGTTAGTAACCCTAACATGTAATCCGTTAGTAACCCTAACATGTAATCCGTTAGTAACCCTAACATGTAATCCGTTAGTAACCGTAACATGTAATCCGTTAGTAACCCTAACATGTAATCCGTTAGTAACCCTAACAGGTAATCTGTTAGTAACCCTAACATGTAATCCGTTAGTAACCCTAACATGTAATCCGTTAGTAACCCTAACATGTAATCCGTTAGTAACCCTAACATGTAATCCGTTAGTAACCCTAACATGTAATCCGTTAGTAACCCTAACAGGTAATCTGTTAGTAACCCTAACATGTAATCCGTTAGTAACCCTA